>NC_060190.1:327699-405199 GCF_021184085.1 Oncorhynchus gorbuscha
TTTTATTTTTATTAAGTACCCTGCTGTGATTGTTTTCAATTTAAAATAAACAAATATCTTCGTAGATAAGAGCAAATTCTCAAGCAAGAATTTTATTATTTTCATATTTTCACAGTATTTTTTTTTCCCAACCTCATAGTGAAATCACATCACTGCAATGGACCTTTTAACCTGTGTTGTCTCATTCACACAGATGAGAGTTCGGAGGGGAGAACCTCTACATCAGGAGAACCTAAAGAAACCTAGGGGAATCTCAAAGCTCAGAGATACAGTTGCTCTGTGTGTGGGAAAGACTGGCAACTGTTATTTGATCTGAAAAAGACAAAATGACAGTGCACACAGGAGAGAAATCGTACAGCTGTCCTGTGTGTGGGAAGAGTTTTAGACGAACAGACCTCACGAAACAACACCTCTGGACACACAAAGGAGACACATGGGGAGAAACCTTACCCCTGTTTTGTCTGTGGGAAGGCTTTAACAAGATCATCAGACCTTAACATACACAGTAGAGTTCATACAGGAGAGAAACCTTACAGCTGTGCTGAATGTGGCCAGAGACTCAACACTCCTCAGAGTCTTGGGAGACACAAGAAGAGACGCCACATCTTACTTCCTGAGGAGGACCAGGCTGGCGGGGTCAAGACTGAAGAGCCCAAGACTGAAGAGCCAATAGTGTCATAGATGAAGAGGAGGCAACCTCTTATGTCAACGGTAACATGGGGGGAAACAAGAACTAGCCCTGAACATCTTGACGTAAAATATATACAGTGCATTCGGAAAGTATTCAGATCCCTTGACTTTTTACACATTTTTTTTTAACGTTACAGCCTTAATCTAAAATGGATTAAATGTTTTTTTCCCCTCATCAACATTCACACAACACCAATGACAAAGCAAAAACAGGTATTTTTTTCCTGTAAATTTCACATTTACATACAGTTGAAGTCAGAGGTTTACATATTCCTTAGCCAAATACATTTAAAATACGTTTTCCACAATTCCTGACATTTAATCCTAGTAAAAATTCCCTGTCTTAGGTCAGTTAGGATCACCACTTTATTTTAAGAATATGAAATGTCAGAATAATAGTTGAGAATTTTATTTCCGCTTCTATTTCTTTCATCACATCCTCAGTGGGTCAGAAGTTTACAAACACTCAATTAGTATTTGGTAGCATTGCCTTTTAAATTGTTTAACTTTGGGTCAAATGTTTTGAGTAGCCTTCCACAAGCTTCATTTTCTTCATTCACATCATTTTCCTCCCTCATGTGCCATCTATTTTGTGAAGTGCACCAGTCCCTCCTGCAGCAAAGCACCCCCACAACATGATGTTGCCACCCCCGTGCTTCACAGTCGGGATGGTTTTCTTTGGCTTGAAAGCCTCCCCCTTTTTCCTCCAAACATAACGATGGTCATTATGACCAAACAGTACTATTTTTGTTTCATCAGACCAGAGGACATTTCTCCAAAAAGTACGATCTTGGTTCCCATGTGCAGTTGCAAACTGTAGTCTGTATTTTTTAATGGCGGTTTTGGAGCAGTGGCTTCTTCCTTGCTGAGCGACCTTTCAGGTTATGTAGATATAGGACTCATTTTACTGTGGATACTTTTGTACCCGTTTCCTCCAGAATCATCACAAGGTCCTTTGCTGTTGTTCTGGGATTGATTTGTTCTTTTTCGCACCAAAGTACGTTTGTCTCTAGGAGACAGAATGCGTCTCCTTCCTGAGCGGTATGATGGCTGCATGGTCCCATGGTGTTTATACTTGCGTACTATTGTTTGTACAGATGAACGTGGTACCTTCAGGCGTTGGGAAATTCTTGGCTGATTTCTTTTGATTTTCCCATGATGTCAAGCAAAGAGGCACTGAGTTTGAAGGTAGGCGTTGAAATACATCCACAGATACACCTCCAATTGACTCAAATAGCCTATCAGAGGCTTCTAAAGCCATGACATAATTGTCTGGAATTTTCCAAGCTGTTTAAAGGCAGTCAACTTAATGTATGTAAACTTCTGACCCACTGGAATTGTGAATCAGTGAAATAATCTGTAAACAATTTTTGGAAACATGACTTGTGTTATACACAAAGTAGATGTCCTAACCAACTTGCCAAAACTATAGTTTGTTTAACAAGACATTTGTGGAGTGATAGAAAAACGAGTTTTAATGACTCCAACCAAAGTGTATGTAAATGAGTTTTAATGACTCCAACCAAAGTGTATGTAAATTAGTTTTAATGACTCCAACCAAAGTGTATGTAAACTTCTGACTTCAGCTTTAAGTATTCAGACCCTTTACTCAGTTCTTTGTTGAAGCGCCTTTGGCAGTGATTACAGCATAGTCTTCTTGGGTATGATGCTACAAGCTAGGCACACCTGTATTTGGGGAGTTTCTCCCATTCCTCTCTGCAAATGCTCTTAAACTCTGTCAAGTTGGATGGGGAGCGTCGCAGACCAGCTATTTTCAGGTCTGTCCAGAGATGATTGATCGGGTT
Organism: Oncorhynchus gorbuscha; assembly: GCF_021184085.1. Taxonomy (NCBI): domain Eukaryota; kingdom Metazoa; phylum Chordata; class Actinopteri; order Salmoniformes; family Salmonidae; genus Oncorhynchus; species Oncorhynchus gorbuscha. The sequence goes on from NC_060190.1 coordinate 330,195, forward strand.
CAATTCCGAGCTCTGGCTGGGCTGCTCAAAGACACTCAGAGACTTGTCCCGAAGTCACTCCTGTGTTGTCGTTGTCCTGTTGGAAGGTGAACCTTCGCCCCGGTCTGAGCGCTCTGGAGCAAGTTATCATCAAGGATCTCTCTGTCCTTTGCTCTGTTCTTCTTTCCCTCAATCCTGACTAGACTTTCAGTCCCTTCTGCTGAAAAACAGGTGTGTGCCTTGACAAATCATGTCCAGTCAGTTGAATTTACACCAGGTGGACTCCTATCAAGTTGTAGATACATCAAGGTTGAGCAATGGAAACAGGATGCACCTGAGCTCAATTTAGAGTCTCAGCAAAGGGTCTGAACACTTATTTAAATAAGTTTATTTTATTTTATTTTTGCCAACAAAGAAATTGCCAGCGTGTCTAAAAACCTGGTTCAGCTTTGTCGTTGTGGGGTATAGTGTCGCATTGTGGGGCATTGTGGGGTATAGTGTCGTTGTGGGGTATACTGGGGTATAGTGTCGTTGTGGGGTATAGTGTCGTTGTGGGGTATAGTGTCGTTGTGGGGTATACTGGGGTATAGTGTCGTTGTGGGGTATAGTGTCGTTGTGGGGTATAGTGTCGTTGTGGGGTATAGTGTCGTTGTGGGGTATAGTGTCGTTGTGGGGTATAGTGTCGTTGTGGGTTATAGTGGGGTATAGTGTCGTTGTGGGGTATAGTGGGGTATAGTGTCATTGTGGGGTATAGTGTCATTGTGGGGTATAGTGTAGTTGTGGGGTATAGTGTCGTTGTGGGGTATAGTGGGGTATAGTGTCGTTGTGGGGTATAGTGGGGTATAGTGTCATTGTGGGGTATAGTGTCGTTGTGGGGTATACTTGGGTATAGTGTCGTTGTGGGGTATACTTGGGTATAGTGTCGTTGTGGGGTATAGTGTCATTGTGGGGTATACTGGGGTATAGTGTCGTTGTGGGGTATACTGGGGTATAGTGTCGTTGTGGGGTATAGTGGGGTATAGTGTCATTGTGGGGTATAGTGTCATTGTGGGGTATAGTGTAGTTGTGGGGTATAGTGTCGTTGTGGGGTATAGTGGGGTATAGTGTCGTTGTGGGGTATAGTGGGGTATAGTGTCGTTGTGGGGTATAGTGGGGTATAGTGTCATTGTGGGGTATAGTGTCGTTGTGGGGTATACTTGGGTATAGTGTCGTTGTGGGGTATACTTGGGTATAGTGTCGTTGTGGGGTATAGTGTCATTGTGGGGTATACTGGGGTATAGTGTCGTTGTGGGGTATACTGGGGTATAGTGTCGTTGTGGGGTATACTGGGGTATAGTGTCGTTGTGGGGTATAGTGGGGTATAGTGTCGTTGTGGTGTATAGTGTCGTTGTGGGGTATTGTGGCATTGTGGGGTATTGGGTTTTTATGTGGCATTGTGGGGTATTGTGGTAGTATGGGGTATTGTGGGGCGTTGTGGGGTATTGGGTATTATGGGGCATTGTGGCATTGTGGGGTATTTTTGTGTCGTTGTGGGGTATTTTTGTGTCGTTGTGGGGTATTGAGGCGTTGTGGGGTATTGAGGCGTTGTGGGGCATTGTGGTGTATTGAGTCGTTGTGGTATATTGAGTCGTTGTGGTGTATTGGGTTTTTATGGGGTATTGTGGGGTTGTAGGGTGTTGTCATTGTGGGTTATTGTTGTGTCATGGGGTATTGAGTCGTTGTGGCATTGTGGGGTATTGGATTTTTATGGGGTATTGTGGCATTGTGGGGTATTGAGTTGTTGTGGGGTATTGGGTTTTATGGGGTATTGTGGCATTGTGGGTTGTTGTGTCCTTGTGGGTTATTGTGGCGTTGTGGGATATTGAGTCACTGTGGGGCATTGTGGGGTAATGGGGCATTGGGGTATGGCATTGTGGGGTATTGGGTCTTTATGGGGTATTGTCGTGTTGTGGGGTGTTGTGTGGAGATAGATGAGGATTTTATAATTCATCCATTTTAGAATAAGGCCGTAACAGGATGTGTAAAAAGTCAAGGGGTCTGAATAGTTTCTGAAGGCCCTGGTGTATGTTTACAAGAAGTTCTCTTTTTTTTCGTTGTTTATACTCAACAAAGACGGCTAAATATTATGAAAATATGTTATCTGTAGTGTTGTCGAAAAATAAAGAGCCAAGTAAATAATGACTTTGATTGGTTCTTTCATTTGTGATACACGGTAAGCAAATGTCATTGACAGAGTTACCTGGTAATGGAGGGGAGGATAATAGAGATGGCACTGCAGGGTTGGGGTGAATTTCAATACCCTATGAAAGTGACGTGTCATTTTAACTTCTGGGTTCTGGTTTTGTAGGCTAAAAATGGGCTCCAAATGGTCATCTTCAAATTCATTTGAGATATATAGTACCAGGCAAAGGTTTGGACACACCTACTCATTCCAGGGTTTTTCATTATTTTCTACTATTTTCTACATTGTAGAACAATAGTGACGACATCAACACTATGAAATAACACATGGAATCATGTAGTAACCAAGTGTTAAACAAAAATATATTTGAGATTATTCAAAGTAGCCACACTTTGCCTTGATGACAGCTTTGCACGCTCTTGGCATTCTCTCAACCAGCTTCATGAGTAATGCTTTTTTCCCCCAACAGTCTTTAAGGAGTTCCCTCATATGCTGAGCACATGTTGGCTGCTTTTCCTTCACTCTGCGGTCCAACTTATCCCAAACCATCTCGATTGGGTTGAGGTCAGGTGATTGTGGAGACCAAGTCATCTGATGCAGCCCTCTATCACTCTCCTTACACAGCCTGGGGGTGTGTTTTGGGTCATTGTCCTGTTGAAAAACAAATGAGAGCCATTTTCATCATAGCGCTCGATGGTTTTTGCGACTGCATTCGAGGAAACTTTCAAAGTTATTTACATTTGACGGATTTGTTATGTTGAGCTGTTCTTGCCATAATGTGGACTTGGTCTTTTACCAAATAGGACTATCTTCTGTAAACCAACCCTACCTTGTCACAACACAACTGATCGTCTCAAACACATTAAGAAGGAAAGAAACTCCACAAATTAACTTTGAACAAGGCACACCTGTTAATTGAAATGCATTCCAGGTCACCAGTGGTGGAAAAAGTACTAAATTGTCATAAGTGTAAAAGTATAGATACCTTTATTAGAAAATTACTTAAGTAAACGTGAAAGTCACCCAGTAAAATACTACTTGAGTAAAAGTCTAAAAGTATTTGATTTGAAATATACTTAACTATCATAATTAGAAGTATTACTAATTACAACTTCCTTGTATTAAGAAACAACAGATGGGACAATTGTCTTGTTTTATTTACAGAGAGCCAGGGGCTCCAACACTCGGACATAATTTACAAACAAAGCATTTGTGTTAAGTTATTCCGCCAGATCAGAGACAGTAGGGATGACCAGGGATGTTCTCTGTTTAGTTATTCCGGCAGATCAGAGACAGTAGAGATGACCAGGGATGTTCTCTGTTTAGTTATTCTGCCAGATCAGAGACAGTCAGGATGACCAGGGATGTTCTCTGTTTAGTTATTCCGCCAGATCAGAGACAGTAGGGATGACCAGGGATGTTCTCTGTTTAGTTATTCTGCCAGATCAGAGACAGTAGGGATGACCAGGGATGTTCTCTGTTTAGTTATTCCGCCAGATCAGAGGCAGTAGAGATGACCAGGGATGTTCTCTGTTTAGTTATTCCGGCAGATCAGAGACAGTAGAGATGACCAGGGATGTTCTCTGTTTAGTTATTCTGCCAGATCAGAGACAGTAGGGATGACCAGGGATGTTCTCTATTTAGTTATTCCGCCAGATCAGAGACAGTAGGGATGACCAGGGATGTTCTCTGTTTAGTTATTCCGCCAGATCAGAGACAGTAGGGATGTTCTCTGTTTAGTTACTCCGCCAGATCAGAGAAAGTAGGGATGACCAGGGATGTTCTCTGTTTAGTTATTCTGCCAGATCAGAGACAGTCGGGATGACCAGGGATGTTCTCTGTTTAGTTATTCCGCCAGATCAGAGACAGTCGGGATGACCAAGGATGTTCTCTATTTAGTTATTCTGCCAGATCAGAGACAGTCAGGATGACCAGGGATGTTCTCTGTTTAGTTATTCCGCCAGATCAGAGACAGTCAGGATGACCAGGGATGTTCTCTGTTTAGTTATTCCGCCGGATCAGAGACAGTCAGGATGAACAGGGATGTTCTCTTGATAAGTGTGTGAATTAGACCATGTTCCTGTCCTGCTTAAGCATTCAAAATGTAACTAGTACTTTAGGGTGTCAGGGAAAATGTATTGGTAGTACTTTAAAGTATTTTAACTGAAGTACTTTACACCACTGCAGGTGACTACCTCATGAAGCTGGTTGAGAGTGTGCTAAGCAGTCATCAAGGCAAAGGGTGGCTACTTTGAAAAATTGTAAATATATTTTGTTTTGTTAAAACACTTTTTTTGGTTAACTACATGACTCCATATGTGTTATTTCATAGTTGTGATGTTTTCACTATTATTCTACAATGTAGAAAAACCCTTGAACGAGTAGGTGTGTCCAAACTTTTGACTGGAACTGCATAGTAAAATTGTGTATGTGTTTTCATATCGGTTTTCAACTTATTTGATGCCCAAGGAGTACGAAGCCAAAAGGTTAGATTTCATTCATCATAAACTACAACTCCCAACATGACTATCTTTCGAGAGTTTGCAGCAGGAGAGAACAAGCTGCCTGCTCTCATTTAGGATATCAAGGCCGACCGGTGTACTGAGGCAGTGGTTTCAGAAAGTTAGAGTCCCCCATTATAATCAATGGGAATATGGCAAACTTCATGGTCAATATTCGTTCACATTATGACCAATACTTTTGACCAAGTCAGTTAAGAACAAATTCTTAATTTCAATGACAGCCTAGGAGCAGTGGGTTAACTGCCTGTTCAGGGGCAGAACGACAGATTTTTACCTTGTCAGCTCGGGGGTTTGAACTCGGTTGTAACCGGTTACTAGTCCAACACTCTAACCACTAGGCTACCTGCCGCCCCCAAACAAGGTATCTCCTTGAACCGATTATTTAAAAATCACACACATCCCAATGAAAGGGAGCAGTACTGAGCTTAGCCTTCAACGTCACTTCCTGGAGTAGCTCAAACTGCATGTATCCTGTCAGTATATCTTTCCAAAAACTCCTCCATATAGCAAGATGGCGACATGCTGAAATGACACTTCCTGATCTTGAAACGCGCCACTGAGACTTCACATAGAAAACAATGGGGTGACGCCGTTGATGGCTTCGGCCTTATTTTATACAGTCTGGTTTGCAGGACAAAAAAAACGCTGGCAGGTTCAGTCACAAAACCCAGTATAATATTTTTATCACGCTCCAGTATTTCTAACTTTAGGAGATGGGTATTCGTTTCTGAGCGTCAAATATTTTGATAAAAGGCAACGGTTTATGAGCAAATGTATATATCTTAAATGACCGTGTTTTCATGACTTTGATCATGTAATCTTGAAGCCCATTCAAGAGATTATGGGACACGACCCAGAAGTAACGTGGAAGTGGCCCTCACCAGAGGAAAAGGAACAGTGTCCAACTCGGCTGGAAATCTTTCTCTCTCCAGCAGGTGGCGTTGTTTCGCCCACCAAGCAAGGAGTTTTGTATGGAGGCCAAAGAGATTGTCGGATTTGTTCAACAACAAATAATTATTTGCTACCTGAGTTTTATTTGGTCTAATAGACGTTTCGTAAAGCTTAAGTTGTTACGAGTGTACTTATATAAGTAGGACACGTGACATCCCCGCAAATTTAAGAAGAAAAAAAACAACACTTTAAATCCGCGGTGTCTCAAGATGGCTATGCATATTCATGATATGGGGCATAGCATCTCTCCCCCATTGAATAACGGCGGTTGACGTCAACAACCTGCATTGAATATTCAAAACTGGATTACAATAATGAGGTGAGATGTATTCACCAATCCAAAGAAAGGATAGACCGAAGATTGACAGCCCGCCGTGCCGCTTTTGTGGACGTCGACTCCCAACGGAGAGACGTACTGTATCCTGTCAGTAGATCCATCATCTTTGCCGTCGCTTTCACAGCTATTTCAATCCAGGAAGTAAATTCCAATAGTGTAATTTTCATGGAAGTAAATTCGAAGGCCCACCCAACAAAACAGGCTTCAGAAAATGTGTTTCATGGTTCAGGAAGCGGAACCGAAAAATGAAGACAATTAAATGTATTAAGAGTAAGATTTGTGATCTACAACTTGTAAAAGTTGTTACTACTCGTTGCTTTTCTCCACTAGCGATGCGTGAGAAGGGTTGGCTACCCCTCGTCAGAATTATATTACTGGGATTTACAATACACTACTAATAATCATTTATTACACTTCTATAGGGGTTTTCATAGAATCCCAAAACGCTTCAAACACAACACATTTAAAAATGGTATTTTACCTTTATTTTACTTATTTTTTTCAGTTAGAAACAAATTCTTAATTTCAATGACGGCCTAGGAAAAGTGGGTTAATTGCCTTGTTCAGGGGCAGAATGACAGATTTGTACCTTGTCAGCTCGGGGATTTGAATTTGCAACCTTTCGGTTAACTAGTCCAACGCTCTAACCACTAGGCTACCCTGCAACAATAAAAATTATAAGCAATATATCATGACAGGTCGGCGAATAGAGGCCGAGTCTTTGAACGCTGCATCCTCCGAAGAGCAGCGGGTCGGTTCATGGTTTGAGCGGAGGGAGTGGTCAGAGGATGGTAGATGACGGTGATGGAGTCTGCTGATAATCTTGTAGAGGTCAAGTCAGGGAAGCAGCCTGAGTCATGTAGCCCCTGGACTTCTCCTCTTCCACTCTGTCTATTACACATTTAGGTGATGCCTCAAGAGCTCGGCATATAAAATATCAATAACAGTCAACTCAGTATTATTCAAATAACATTATTTGGATTAAGAAATGAAAATATACATGTTGTGAAACACCACTGCGCTCCTGAACTGGTGGTGGCGGTATAGCGGAGTCCACAGTAGAAGATAATCCGGACCGGAAGTTAGACCGGAAGCAGAAAGACGCTGATGTAGCTAGCCAGCAGTCTGGATTAGCTGTCCACGTAATTTTGTTGGAAATTCGTCAAATATCACAATGATACGGTTGAAAAATATGCTGTGACGTTGCCAAACTTGAACTGTAAACACGGAGCAGGCAATATTTCCAACTACTATTTTTATAGTTTTGTAATCGGGTTTAGCAAAGCAGTTAGCTAGCTTCCTGGCTGCCGTTAGCCTAGCTAGCTAACCTTTGTCAAATTGTAATGTGCTACTAGTAGCGAGGCTGTTTAATTCGCTAGCTAACTAGCTAACGTGACCTCGTGGTGAACATTTTCATTTCAGAGAAAGGACGTGGACGATTTCATTTCCCGCTACAGCATTTAGCTGCTTCAACAATTCCTGAAGGATTCAAGATGGAGGAGGTGAGAACCACGACTTTCGTTCTCTAGTTGCGTCCCGTTTCTCCACCCTTTTCCCAAAGTGTGCACTCACAGATTTAAAACAAGTATCGGATTGGTGTTAGCACAATAAGTAGTAGCTGGATGGAGATAACTAGCGTTGGCTATCAGTAGCGGGGATTGATATTGTGTAAACCAAGTACACGTCGGCAGAATAGTAGCTAACCTTTAACATTATCCACTCTTCTCCCGACTTGGTTTACACACGAACACGACCAATCCGTTATCTTTGAGGTCAGTTCGATTCAGAAAAATAAACTCTTTTCTGTTTCGATTATTGGGTTTGAATGCACAGGATACAACTATTAATAAAACTCCCATGATGGTAGTGATGACAGTTACTGCGTTTCACATATTAACCATTAATTTACTCTAAAATATTTCAGTTGTGTGTCTTACATTTGTTTTATTTTATGCCAAGTCATCTCAGAGCTGCTGCCTGACAATCACTATTTTGTAGTTCTTTAAAGAAGGCATACTTTTATGACTGCTGATTGGGGAAATTGGGATACCTAGTCAGTTGTACAACTGAATACTTTAACTGAAATGTGCCTAACCCAACCCCTCTGAATCAGAGAGGTGTGGAGGGCTGCCTTACTCAACATCCACCATGTCAGGGGCAGAACGACAGATTTTTACCTTGTCAACTCAGGGATTTGATTCAGCAGCCTTTCAGTTACTGGCTCAAAGCTCTAACCACTAGGCTACCTGCCTCTCCATGCAACTATCAATCACTTAGATCATGTATTTTCAGGTAGAGATACCTCTCAAATCATGCTGTAGCAGGCATAAAAGAAACACAGACCAGACGAATAAATGCACATTAGATTATGGTCATTGTAGTTAGTTTAGCGCATTAAACGTGGTAATTATGTGGAATATTAGCTTGTTGGAAACTACAACTCCCTACTACATCTCACAGTTCAGGCTGGATCTGGTGTATCTCTAGAGAAACTGCAGTGTGCGCATTGAGCTCACAGAAAGAAATTAAATGTTGGTCAATTAGAATAGCAGTTATTTTGGCAAATTGCTCAGCACTAGTGGAATGGCGTGTTATTTCTGTTGGTTGGGTCTACAGACCTAGCTAGGTTACTCAACTCCATGGTGAAGGAAGTTTCTGAAGAACAGAGCAGAGACCGGATGTCGTGGAGTTCCGCTCCGGTGCCCTGAACCAGATCTAACCGCTCTCTGATTGGTTGGGAGAATAGAGATGTCTTATTAAGATCGCAGCGTTGTACCTCATTAAGGCGTCTGAGCGCACGTGCAGCATCATTGAGGCCATCTCCATTTTGAAGTAGTCAATTTACGACTACTTCTATGAGTTGGTAAACAACCTGAAAGGGTGTATAATTTACTAATTGACTAATCCAAACAGCAAGCAATGCAGATGTAGAAGCACAGTGGCTAGGAAAAACTCCCTAAAACAGCAGGAACCATGGAAGAAGCGTGGAGAGGAGTCATCAGGTCAGGTAGTCCTGAGGCGTGGTCCAAGGGCTCAGGTCCAAGGCCTCAGGTCCAAGGCCTCAGGTCCAAGGCCTCAGGTCCAAGGCCTCAGGTCCTCCGAGAGAAGACATTGAGAGAGAATTAGAGGGGGGCGTGCTTAAATTCACACAGGACACCGGATAAGACAGGAGAAATACACCAGACTGACCCTAGCCCCCCAGCACGTAGACTATTACAGCATAAATACTGGAGGCTGAGACAGGAGGGGTCAGGAGACATTGTGGCCCCGTCCGACGATAACCCCAGACAGGGCCAACCAGGCAGGATATAACCCCACCCACTTTGCCAAAGCACAGCCCCCACACCACTAGAGGGATATCTTCAAACCACGAAGTATAGCCCATGAAGATCTCCCCCATGGGAAACAAACCCGAGGGGGGGCCAACCCGGACAGGGAGATCACGTCAGTGACTCAACCCACTCAAGTGACGCACCCCTCCTAGGGACGACATGGAAGAGCGCCAGTGACTCGGACCCCTTAATATGGTTAGAGGCAGAAAATCCCAAAGGAGAGAGTGGAACTGGCCAGGCAGAGACCGCAAGGGTGGTTCGTGGCTCCAGTGCCTTTCCATTCACCTTCACACCCCTGAGCCAGACTACACTCAATCATGTGACCCACTGAAGAGATGAGTCTTCAGTAAAGACTTAAAGGTCGAGACGTGAGTCTGTGTCTCTCACATGGGTAGGTAGACCATTCCATAAAAATTGAGCTCTATAGGAGAAAACCCTGCCTCCAGCTGTTCTAGGGACAATAGCGTACGTGTAGATATGTATGGCAGGACCAAATCAGAGAGATAGGTAGGAGCAAGCCCATGTAATGCTTTGTAGGTTAGCAGTCACACCTTGTAATCTGCCCTTAACAGGAAGCCAGTGTAGGGAGGCTAGCACTAGAGTAGTATGATAAAACTTTTGAGTTCTAGTCAGGATTCTAGCAGCCGTATTTAGCACTAACTGAAGTTCATTTAGTGCTTTATCCGGGTAGCCGGAAAGTAGAGCATTGCAGTAGTCTAACCTAGAAGTAACAAAAGCATGGATGAATTTTTCTGCATCATTTTTGGACAGAGTGTTTCTGATTTTTTTTAAATGTTACGTAGATGGAAAAAAGCTCTCCTTGAAACAGTCTTGATATGTTCTTCAAAAGAGAGATCAGGGTCCAAGAGTAACGCCGAGGTCCTTCAGTTTTATTTGAGACAACTGTACAAACATTAAGATTAATTGTCAGATTCAACAGAAGATCTCTGTGTTTCTTGGGACCTAGAACGAGCATCTCTGTTTTGTCCAAGTTTAAAAGTAAACCATTTGCCGCCATCCACTTCCTTATGTCTGAAACACAGGCTTCCAGGGAGAGCAATTTTGGGGCTTCACCATGTTTCATCAAACTGTACAGCTGTGTGTCGTCCGCATAGCAGTGAAAGTTAACATTATGTTTCCGAATGACATCACCAAGAGGTCAAATATATAGTGAAAACAAACTAGGCAACTAGTTTCTTATGACAAATGTTTTTGTTGTGTTTAGGGGTGCGACTGCATCTAGGGTATTACGCAAGGTTACATTTAGTTCCTCAGTTGGCTAACTGATTTTTGTACTCTGACGTCTTTGGGTGGTCTGAGAATTTCTAGCACAGCTTTTGATGATTCTTGGTTGGGTGTCCGAGCAGATTATTTGTTGCGATTGCAAACGTAATAAAATGGTGGTCCGATTTTTGAGGAAAAACATGAAGATCCACAATATTTATTCCATGGGACAAAACTAGGTCCAGAGTATGACTGTGGCTGTGAGTAGGTCCGGAGACATGTTGGACAAAACCCACTGAGTCGATGATGGCTCCGAAAGCCTTTTGAAGTGGGTCTGTGGACTTTTCCATGTGAATATTAAAGTCACCAAAGATTAGAATATTATCTGCTATGACTACAAGGTCCGATAGGAATTCAGGGAACTCAGTGAGGAACGCTGTATATGGCCCAGGAGGCCTGTAAACATTCGCTATATAAAATGTTTGGGTAGGCTGCATAGATTTCATGACTACAAGGTCCGATAGGAACTCAGTGAGGAACGCTGTATACGGCCCAGGTGGCCTGTAACCAGTAGATATATAAAATGTTTGGGTAGGCTGCATAGATTTCATGACTACAAGGTCCGATAGGAACTCAGTGAGGAACGCTGTATACGGCCCAGGTGGCCTGTAAACAATAGCTATAAAAAGTGAGAGGAGGCTGCATCAATGTCATGACTAAATTGACAGTTGATAATCAGATGACACTCGTGTCGGGGGGAAAAAACAGAAGTGTTTTAATATAATATTGCTAAGTAGATGTTGGCAAAATCTCCCTGCACATTTATCGACCAAAAAAAGGTGCAGATTAGGAGCAGTGTGCGGACTGGTGTATGTGTGTGTGTCCTTAATGAGTTAGCGTAACAATTTCCCCTACCCTCGCTCTGCTTGTTAGATATTATGCACATTGATAGCGTCATAGCAAGTGTTCTTACCTATTGATTTATCATAGTAGCAGACGAACAGGAGGCAGCAGCAATCTGAATGACAAGACCCAAACATGTGAGGAAAAGACCGGGTGAAATTATGAATGAGAAATACAGCTTCGCTTTATCCAATCAGAGCAGCAGGACCAACAGCCCGCCCTTCTGTTCTCCCAGGTCTTTCTTTATCCGATCAGAGCAGCAGGACTAACAGCTTTCTCTTCTGTTCTCCCAGGTCTATTTCTTTATCCAATCAGAGCAGCAGGACCAACAGCCCGCCCTTCTGTTCTCCCAGGTCTATTTCTTTATCCAATCAGAGCAGCAGGACCAACAGCCCGCCCTTCTGTTTTCCCAGGTCTATTTCTTTATCCAATCAGAGCAGCAGGACCGACAGCCCGCCCTTCTGTTCTCCCAGGTCTATTTCTTTATCCAATCAGCAGCAGGACCAACAGCCCGCCCTTCTGTTCTCCCAGGTCTATTTCTTTATCCAATCAGAGCAGCAGGACCAACAGCCCGCCCTTCTGTTCTCCCAGGTCTATTTCTTTATCCAATCAGCGCAGCAGGACCAACAGGCCCGCCCTTCTGTTCTCCCAGGTCTATTTCTTTATCCAATCAGAGCAGCAGGACCAACAGCCCGCCCTTCTGTTCTCCCAGGTCTATTTCTTTATCCAATCAGAGCAGCAGGACCAACAGCCCGCCCTTCTGTTTTCCCAGGTCTATTTCTTTATCCAATCAGAGCAGCAGGACCGACAGCCCGCCCTTCTGTTCTCCCAGGTCTATTTCTTTATCCAATCAGAGCAGCAGGACCAACAGGCCCGCCCTTCTGTTCTCCCAGGTCTATTTCTTTATCCAATCAGAGCAGCAGGACCAACAGCCCGCCCTTCTGTTCTCTTAGGTCTATTTCTTTATCCAATCAGAGCAGCAGGACCAACAGCCCGCCCTTCTGTTCTCTTAGGTCTATTTCTTTATCCAATCAGAGCAGCAGGACCAACAGCCCGCCCTTCTGTTCTCTTAGGTCTATTTCTTTGGACACAAGCACTGTTCATGACACAAACTGTTTTGACAGGTTTAAAACTTATTCCCTGCAATTCTACACATTTTGTCATGAGGTGCAGAAAAAATGTAGCAATAATTGAAGCATGTTTTCTTGCAATTCTATACATTTTGCCAATGTATAATGTTTATTGATGTGATATCTGAGTGACTCAAACATGAAACAAAATCTATGTGCTAAAAAAGAACAAGCTAAAAAAAACATTAGTTGATCTGAATTAGTTGATCTGGATTAGTTGATCTGGATTAGTTGATCTGGATTAGTTGATCTGGATTAGTTGATCTGGATTAGTTGATCTGGATTAGTTGATCTGGATTAGTTGATCTGGATTAGTTGATCTGGACATTTCAGACCTGTTATAAATATCTCTCTAAGATCTGCAATGACTAACATGACAACAGGAACTGATGAATAAAAAAATAAATATATATATATATACTTTGAGTTAACCTTCTATTTAACTAGGCAAGTCAGTTAAGAACAAATTCTTATTTACAATGACGGCCTAGAAACTGATGATGAACTACCCAATTTCTACATTTCACCTTGTGCGTTAAAACTTAAATAAATCAGCCGTTTCGGGACCACTGATTTAGACCCCGTAGCACCTGACTAATTGACATGAAAGCGCGGATAATTGCAAAAAAAGAATCAAATCATAATTGCCCATATCGTTGCGATTTTTTTTAATATATATATTGTCAGGTGGAGTTCTGTCACACATGCAGTTAGAGATTAAATGTTATGAAAATTGGATTGACAGTGTTATCGCAATTGTCATTGTTATCGCGGTTATCAGGATTGACAGTGTTATCAGTGTTATCAGGATTGTCAGTATTATCAGTATTATCAGTGTTATCAGGATTGTCAGTATTATCAGTGTTATCAGGATTGTCAGTATTATCAGTGTTATCAGGATTGTCAGTGTTATCAGGATTGTCAGTATTATCAGTGTTATCAGGATTGTCAGTGTTATCAGGATTGTCAGTGTTATCAGGATTGTCAGTGTTATCAGGATTGTCAGTGTTATCAGGATTGTCAGTGTTATCAGGATTGTCAGTGTTATCAGGGTTGTCAGTGTTATCAGTGTTATCAGGATTGTCAGTGTTATCAGGATTGTCAGTGTTATCAGGATTGTCGGTGTTATCAGGATTGTCGGTGTTATCAGGATTGTCGGTGTTATCAGGATTGTCGGTGTTATCAGGATTGTCGGTGTTATCAGGATTGTCGGTGTTATCAGGATTGTCGGTGTTATCAGGATTGTCGGTGTTATCAGGATTGTCGGTGTTATCAGGATTGTCGGTGTTATCAGGATTGTCGGTGTTATCAGGATTGTCGGTGTTATCAGGATTGTCGGTGTTATCAGGATTGTCGGTGTTATCAGGATTGTCGGTGTTATCAGGATTGTCAGTGTTATCAGGATTGTCAGTGTTATCAGTATCAGTAAATAATTTCACCAAGTTTTATACTGAAAACCAACAAACAACATATACAATTAGCAGCACTATGCACTTTTTGTGCATAAATGTTTTTAAAACATCATTAACACTAAAGATGGCACCATGTGGCCATGAAAAGTTAGTTTCTCTTGCAGGTTTAAATGAACACAACCATTGGTTAAAGAAATTTGTGGAAAATTAAGTATACCAGTTAAACCTCTCTAGGGGTTGTGGGACGCTACCGTCCCACCTGGCCAACATCCAGTGAAATTGCAGAGCGCCAAATTCAAAAACAGAAATACTCGTTATAAAAATTCATGAAACATACAGGTGTTATACATCAGTTTAAAGATGAACTTCTTGTTAATCCAACCACGGTGTCAGATTTCAAAAAGGCTTTACCGCGAAAGCAAACCATGCGTTAATCTGAGAACAGCGCCCAGCAGAGAAATCATTACAAACAGTAACCAGCCAAGTAGACGAGTAACAAAAGTCAGAAATAGCGATAAAATGTAACACTTGCCTTTGATGATCTTCATACGGTTACACTCACAAGTCTCCCAGTTACCCAATAAATTTTAATTTTGTTCGATCAAGTCCCTCTTTATATCCGAAAACCTGTGGTCACAGCATGCAGACGAAAAATCTTTAAAAAAAGTACCGTAAAAGTTCATAGAAACATATGAAACGATGTTTAAAATCAATCCTCAGGTTGTTTTTGTCATGAATAATCGATCATATTTCATCCGGACAAAAGCTTTGTCAATAGAAAAGGAGAAACAAGAAAGGCTCCCGGTCAGGCGCTGGACTCGTGTCTAAAAATTTCCACTGTCCTCTCATTGAAAGTGCTGTTTTCCTTCATTTTTCAGAGTAAAAGCCTGAAACAATGCCTAAAGACTGGCCACATGTTGTGAAAGCCATAGGGATCGTGAACTGTGTCATAAGTCTTTGTATGGTGGATAGGCTTTCAATGGAAAAATTGGCTTTTCAAAATAAATGCACTTCCTGGATGGATTTTTCTCAGGTTTTTGCCTGCCATATCAGTTCTGTTATACTCACAGACATTATTTTAACAGTTTTATAAACTTTAGAGTGTTTTCTATCCAAATCAACCAATTTCTATGGATATCCCAGCTTCTGGACCCGATTACTTTGGGCATGCTTTTCATCCAAAATTCTGAATGCTGCCCCCTACCCTAGTGAGGTTAATTTAAGGACCAGACAATGGACCGCTGTGCCATATAGATTGGAAAATAAAAAGAAGAGATATTCGATGTACCGATTCCATAGCACATGGTTTATGAACTGAAACGCAAAACAACGCTAGATTCAAAACTAAATTATTATACAAAATTCTTGCAACCAATAGAATGTTACAGTGCATTCGGCAAGTATTCAGACCCCTTGACTTTTCACACATTTTGTTACGTTACAGCCTTAAAATTTGAGAAGAATTTGAGACTGAGACAAAATCATTAGATCATTTGTTTTGGTACTGTCCATATGAAGCTTGTTTTGGATCGCAGGTCCAGGAATGGCTGAAGAATGGCAACATTTACCTGGAGCTGACTCTGCAAATATCACTGCTGGGTGATTTGAAAAGGCATAGTCAATTAATCAATAATATAATAATACTTTTCACAAAAAAATGTTTCTTTAATTTATAATCTGTAACTATGAGAACGGTTTAGAACTTTTGTGAAACGACACAGTTGAAAAATATATGGCAAATGGATATAAAACATGGATGGTGTTGAGAGATGTGTTGAGCTGAAGGGTAGGACAAAAAACAAGGTGACTAATGTAGAATATACTGTCTGTAAAATGGATGGTGTTGAGAGATGTGTTGAGCTGAAGGGTAGGACAAAAAACAAGGTGACTCATGTAGAATATACTGTCTGTAAAATGTATATAGTATATGCTGGAAGTGGAAGCCTAAGTGTTGTTGTCCATTGAAGTAAACTAATTAGGGGAGGAGTGGTAGGGTTAGGGTAAAATAATAGACACGCCTACTCATTCCAGTGTTCTTCTTTATTTTTACTATTTTCTACATTGTAGAATAACAGTGAAGACATCAACACTATGAAATAACACCTATAAAATCAAAATATATTTTATATTTGAGATTCTTCAAAGTAGTCACCCTTTGCCTTGATGACAACTTTGCACACTCTTGGCATTCTCTCAACCAGCTTCACCTGGAATGCTTTTCCAACATTTTGGAAGGAGTTCCCAAATATGCTGAGCACTTGTTGACTGCTATTCCTTCACTCTAAGGTCCAACTCATCCCAAACCATCTCAATTGAGATGAGGTCAGGTGATTGTGGAGGCCAGGTCATCTGATGCAGCACTCCACTCTCCTTCCTGGTCAAATAGCCCTTACACAGCCAGGAGGTGTGTTTTCGGTCATTGTCCTGTTGAGAAACAAATTATATTCCCAATAAGCGCAAACCAGATGGGAAGGTGTATCACTGCAGAATGCTGTGGTAGCCATGCTGGTTAAGTGTGCCTTGAATTCTAAATAAATCACCAACAGTGTCACCAGCAAAGCACCCTCATACCATCACACCTCCTCCTCCATGCTTCACATGGGAACCACCCATGCAGAGATCATCCGTTTCACAAAGACAAGGCGGTTGGAATGAAAAATCTCCAATTTGGACTCCAGACCAAAGGACAGATTTCCACAGATCTAATGTGCATTGCTCGTGTTTCTTGCCCCAAGCAAGTCTTCTTATTATTGGTGTCCATTAGTAGTGGTTTCTTTGAAGCAATTCAACCATGAAGGCCTGATTCACACAGTCTCCTCTAAACAATTGCTGTTGAGATGTGTCTGTTACTTGAACTCTGTGAATCATTTATTTGGGCTGCAATCTGAGGTGCAGTTAACTCTAATGAATTTATCTTCTTCAGTAGAGATAATTCTGGGTCTTCCTTTCCTCATGAGAGCCAGTTATTTCATATTAATGCATTAAGAAGGAAAGAAGGATGCATTAAGAAGGAAAGGCACATTGTTAGTTGAAAAGCATTCCAGGTGACTACCTCATGAGGCTGGTTGAGAGAATGCCCAGAGTGTGCAAAGGGTGGCTCCTTTGAAGAATCTCAAATATGAAATATATTTTAACTTGTATAACACTTCTTTTGGTTACTACATTATTCCATATGTGTTATTTCATAGTTTTGATGTCTTCACTGTTATTCTATAATGTAGAAATAGTAAAAATAAAGAAAAACCCCTTGAATGAGTAGGTGTCAACTTTTGACTGGTAGTGTGTGTGTGTGTGTGTGTGTGTGTGTGTGTGTGTGTGTGTGTGTGTGTGTGTGTGTGTGTGTGTGTGTGTGTGTGTGTGTGTGTGTGTGTGTGTGTGTGTGTGTGTAATATATATATATATAATCTGTAGTCTTAGTCTTTATTGTCAGGGCCTGCAGTCATAGTCTTTATTGTCAGGGCCTGTAGTCATAGTCTTTATTGTCAGGGCCTGTAGTTATAGTCTTTATTGTCAGGGCCTGTAGTCATAGTCTTTATTGTCAGGGCCTGTAGTCATAGTCTTTATTGTCAGGGCCTGTAGTCATAGTCTTTATTGTCAGGGCCTGTAGTCATAGTCTTTATTGTCAGGGCCTGTAGTCATAGTCTTGTCAGAGCCTGTAGTCATAACGAGTCTTTATTGTCAGGGCCTGTAGTCATAGTCTTTATTGTCAGGGCCTGTAGTCATAGTCTTTATTGTCAGGGCCTGTAGTCATAACGAGTCTTTATTGTCAGGGCCTGTAGTCATAACGAGTCTTTATTGTCAGGGCCTGTAGTCATAGTCTTTATTGTCAGGGCCTGTAGTCATAGTCTTTATTGTCAGGGCCTGTAGTCAGTCTTTATTGTCAGGGCCTGTAGTCATAGTCTTTATTGTCAGGGCCTGTAGTCTTAGTCTTTATTGTCAGGGCCTGTAATCATAGTCTTTATTGTCAGGGCCTGTAGTCATAACGAGTCTTTATTGTCAGGGCCTGTAGTCATAACTAGTCTTTATTGTCAGGGCCTGTAGTCATAGTCTTTATTGTCAGGGCCTGTAGTCTTAGTCTTTATTGTCAGGGCCTGTAGTCATAGTCTTTATTGTCAGGGCCTGTAGTCATAACGAGTCTTTATTGTCAGGGCCTGTAGTCATAGTCTTTATTATCAGGGCCTGTAGTCATAATGAGTCTTTATTGTCAGGGCCTGTAGTCATAATGAGTCTTTATTGTCAGGGCCTGTAGTTATAGTCTTTATTGTCAGGGCCTGTAGTCATAGTCTTTATTGTCAGGGCCTGTAGTCATAGTCTTTATTGTCAGGGCCTGTAGTCATAGTCTTTATTGTCAGGGCCTGTAGTCATAGTCTTGTCAGAGCCTGTAGTCATAACGAGTCTTTATTGTCAGGGCCTGTAGTCATAGTCTTTATTGTCAGGGCCTGTAGTCATAGTCTTTATTGTCAGGGCCTGTAGTCAGTCTTTATTGTCAGGGCCTGTAGTCATAACGAGTCTTTATTGTCAGGGCCTGTAGTCATAGTCTTTATTGTCAGGGCCTGTAGTCATAGTCTTTATTGTCAGGGCCTGTAGTCAGTCTTTATTGTCAGGGCCTGTAGTCATAGTCTTTATTGTCAGGGCCTGTAGTCTTAGTCTTTATTGTCAGGGCCTGTAATCATAGTCTTTATTGTCAGGGCCTGTAGTCATAACGAGTCTTTATTGTCAGGGCCTGTAGTCATAACGAGTCTTTATTGTCAGGGCCTGTAGTCATAACGAGTCTATTGTCAGGGCCTGTAGTCATAGTCTTTATTGTCAGGGCCTGTAGTCATAGTCTTTATTGTCAGGGCCTGTAGTTATAGTCTTTATTGTCAGAGCCTGTAGTCACAATGTACCAGTATGTATTAATGTACACATGTACCAGTATGTATTAATATACACATGTACCAGTATGTATTAATGTACACATGTACCAGTATGTGTTAATGTACACATGTACCAGTATGTATTAATGTACACATGTACCAGTGTGTATTAATATACCAGTATGTGTTAATGTACACATGTACCAGTATGTATTAATGTACACATGTACCAGTATGTGTTAATTTACACATGTACCAGTATGTATTAATATACACATGTACCAGTATGTGTTAATGTACACATGTACCAGTGTGTATTAATATACCAGTATGTGTTAATGTACACATGTACCAGTATGTATTAATGTACACATGTACCAGTATGTGTTAATTTACACATGTACCAGTATGTATTAATATACACATGTACCGGTCTGTGTTAACGTACACGCGTACCGGTCTGTGTTAACGTACACGCGTACCGGTATGTATTAATGTACACGCGTACCGGTATGTGTTACTACGCACATGTGAATTGGAAATATGTTATTTGTTTTTGTGTGTGCATATTCCTACTCACCCTGAGACTCCCTGAGGGAATAGGGTCAAGGGTCACCGTAGAATACCTTTCATACAGGCTTGTAAACCCACAGCAGGCTAATGAGTGTGAATAGGGTCAAGGGTCACCGTAGAATGCCTTTGAGAGAGGCTTGTTAACCCACTGCAGGCTAATGTGTGTGAATAGGGTCAAGGGTCACCGTAGAATACCTTTCATACAGGCTTGTAAACCCACAGCAGGCTAATGAGTCAGAACATTACATTACATTTAAGTCATTTAGCAGACGCTCTTATCCAGAGCGACTTACAATATAATAATAATAATAATAATATATGCCATTTAGCAGACGCTTTTATCC
The DNA here is from genome assembly GCF_021184085.1 of Oncorhynchus gorbuscha. Lineage (NCBI taxonomy): Eukaryota > Metazoa > Chordata > Actinopteri > Salmoniformes > Salmonidae > Oncorhynchus > Oncorhynchus gorbuscha. Next base: position 349,940 of record NC_060190.1, read on the forward strand.
AAAGCGACTTACAGTCATGTGTGCATACATTCTACGTATGGGTGGTCCCGGGGATCGAACCCACTACCCTGGCGTTACAAGCGCCATGCTCTACCAACTGAGCTACGGAAGGACAAATTGGTGCATTCACCTTATGAAGGTGGTTCTTGAATGATGTCGTTTTTTTAACTGACAAGTGGCACTGACTGTTTATGTTTTACTATACAGTGTGTTGCGATTTTTTTTTTTAAATGCGCTTTAAATACAATTTGACTTGATTCTGTATTCTAGGACTTTGGTGGGCCGTCCCCATCCTGCTCAACTGAACCCCAACCAACGCTGTCGCTGGGTCCTGACGGTAACCGCGGTGACCGGGACCACACACCGCAGGGGCAGGAGATTGGTTACCCTGGAGGCCTTGACAGCTTCAGTGAAATACCTAGATTTAACATCGTAGTCAAAGAGGAGGAGGAAGATTTAGAGGAGTGGAGTTTTAATTATACAGGTAAGTAGCCGACAATGTTAACTAGAAATAAAATGGTTCTCTCTCAAGAGGACAGTTCAATTTGATGAGTCTTTAAAGATGAAATCCTCATTAGAGGAAACAGAGCCACTCTTTGCCGCATTAGAGGAAACAGAGCCACTCTTTGCCTCATTAGAGGAAACAGAGCCACTCTTTGCCTCATTAGGGGAAACAGAGCCACTCTTTGCCTCATTAGGGGAATCAGAGCCACTCTTTGCCTCATTAGAGGAAACAGAGCCACTCTTTGCCTCATTAGGGGAAACAGAGCCACTCTTTGCCTCATTGGGGAAACAGAGCCACTCTTTGCCTCATTGGGGAATCAGAGCCACTCTTTGCCTCATTAGGGGAATCAGAGCCACTCTTTGCCCCATTAGGGAAACAGAGCCACTCTTTGCCCCATTAGGGGAAACAGAGCCACTCTTTGCCTCATTAGGGAAACAGAGCCACTCTTTGCCTCATTAGGAGAAACAGAGCCACTCTTTGCCCCATTAGGGAAACAGAGCCACTCTTTGCCCCATTAGGGAAACAGAGCCACTCTTTGCCTCATTAGGGGAAACAGAGCCACTCTTTGCCTCATTAGGGGAAACAGAGCCACTCTTTGCCTCATTAGGGGAAACAGAGCCACTCTTTGCCTCATTAGGGGAATCAGAGCCACTCTTTGCCTCATTAGGGGAATCAGAGCCACTCTTTGCCCCATTAGGGGAAACAGAGCCACTCTTTGCCCCATTAGGGGAAACAGAGCCACTCTTTGCCTCATTAGGGGAAACAGAGCCACTCTTTGCCTCATTAGGGGAAACAGAGCCACTCTTTGAGTCTTTAAAGATGGAATCCTCATTAGAGGAAACAGAGCCACTCTTTGCCTCATTAGAGGAAACAGAGCCACTCTTTGCCTCATTAGGGGAATCAGAGCCACTCTTTGCCTCATTAGAGGAAACAGAGCCACTCTTTGCCTCATTAGGGGAATCAGAGCCACTCTTTGCCCCATTAGGGGAAACAGAGCCACTCTTTGCCCCATTAGGGGAAACAGAGCCACTCTTTGCCTCATTAGGGGAAACAGAGCCACTCTTTGCCTCATTAGGAGAAACAGGGCCACTCTTTGCCCCATTAGGGGAAACAGGGCCACTCTTTGCCCCATTAGGGGAAACAGAGCCACTCTTTGCCTCATTAGGGGAAACAGAGCCACTCTTTGCCTCATTAGGGGAAACAGAGCCACTCTTTGCCTCATTAGGGGAATCAGAGCCACTCTTTGCCTCATTAGGGGAATCAGAGCCACTCTTTGCCCCATTAGGGGAAACAGAGCCACTCTTTGCCCCATTAGGGGAAACAGAGCCACTCTTTGCCCCATTAGGGGAAACAGAGCCACTCTTTGCCTCATTAGGGGAAACAGAGCCACTCTTTGCCTCATTAGGGGAAACAGAGCCACTCTTTGCCTCATTAGGGGAAACAGAGCCACTCTTTGAGTCTTTAAAGATGGAATCCTCATTAGAGGAAACAGAGCCACTCTTTGCCTCATTAGAGGAAACAGAGCCACTCTTTGCCTCATTAGGGGAAACAGAGCCACTCTTTGAGTCTTTAAAGATGGAATCCTCATTAGAGGAAACAGAGCCACTCTTTGCCTCATTAGGGGAATCAGAGCCACTCTTTGCCTCATTAGGGGAAACAGAGCCACTCTTTGCCTCATGGCATATATTAGGGGAATCAGAGCCACTCTTTGCCTCATTAGAGGAAACAGAGCCACTCTTTGCCTCATTAGGGGAAACAGAGCCACTCTTTGCCTCATTAGGGGAATCAGAGCCACTCTTTGCCTCATTAGGGGAATCAGAGCCACTCTTTGCCCCATTAGGGGAAACAGAGCCACTCTTTGCCCCATTAGGGGAAACAGAGCCACTCTTTGCCTCATTAGGGGAAACAGAGACACTCTTTGCCTCATTAGGGGAAACAGAGCCACTCTTTGCCTCATTAGGAGAAACAGAGCCACTCTTTGCCTCATTAGGGGAAACAGAGCCACTCTTTGCCCCATTAGGGGAAACAGAGCCACTCTTTGCCTCATTGGGGGAAACATAGGCACTCTTTGCCCCATTAGGGGAAACAGAGCCACTCTTTGAGTCTTTAAAGATGGAATCCTCATTAGGGGAAACAGAGCCATTCTTTGAGTCTTTAAAGATGGAATCCACATTAGGGGAAACAGAGCCACTCTTTGCCTCATTAGGGGAAACAGAGCCACTCTTTGCCTCATTAGGGGAAACAGAGCCACTCTTTGCCCCAGACAGACTGAGCCACTCTTTGCCTCATTAGGGGAAACAGAGCCACTCTTTGAGTCTTTAAAGATGGAATCCACATTAGGGGAAACAGAGCCACTCTTTGCCTCATTAGGGGAAACAGAGCCACTCTTTGCCCCATTAGGGGAAACAGAGCCACTCTTTGCCCCAGACAGACTCTTTGCTATGTTTTATGTTTTGTAGATGATACGGATGTGAGCAGCGTGGTATTTTTTGTTGTTGCAGTATCTGCTGTTCTGTCACCCATGCAATGTCTGAGGGGGGAAATAACAGTGTTGGTTGTAATGATGTCTGAGGGGGGAAATAAGTGTTGGCTGTAATGATGTCTGGGGGGAAAGAACAGTGTTGGTTGTAATGATGTCTGAGGGGGAAATAAGTGTTGGCTGTAATGATGTCAGAGGGGGAAATAACAGTGTTGGCTGTAATGATGTCTGGGGGAAAGAACAGTGTTGGTTGTAATGATGTCTGAGGGGGAAATAAGTGTTGGCTGTAATGATGTCTGGGGGAAATAACAGTGTTGGCTGTAATGATGTCTGAGGGGGGAAATAACAGTGTTGGTTGTAATGATGTCTGAGGGGGGAAATAACAGTGTTGGTTGTAATGATGTCTGCAAACTTTCATCGACACGTCTCCTTCACCACTAGGGGGGAAAGTCCTATTCAGAAACATCCAACTTTTTTTTCCTTTATAATACCTTAAATAAATGTTTGCCTATTTTAAATTGTTTTGATGGTTATTGATTGTCTTGAGACAGAAGACAGACTTATTGTTATTTTATTTCCGTCACAGCCCCCTACCCACAGCCCCCTACCCACAGCCCCCTACCCACAGCCCCCTACCCACAGCCTCCTACTCACAGCCTCCTACCCACAGCCCCCTACCCACAGCCGCCTACCCACAGCCTCCTACCCACAGCCGCCTACCCACAGCCTCCTACCCACAGCCGCCTACCCACAGCCGCCTACCCACAGCTGCCTACCCACAGCCCCTACCCACAGCCCCTACCCACAGCCTCCTACCCCCTACCCACAGCCCCCTACCCACAGCCCCTACCCACAGCCGCCTACCCACAGCCGCCTACCCACAGCCGCCTACCCACAGCCTCCTACCCACAGCCGCCTACCCACAGCCGCCTACCCACAGCCACCTACCCACAGCCCCCTACCCACAGCCCCTACCCACAGCCTCCTACCCACAGCCTCCTACCCCCTACCCACAGCCCCCTACCCACAGCCCCTACCCACAGCCTCCTACCCCCTACCCACAGCCCCCTACCCACAGCCCCTACCCACAGCCCCCTACCCACAGCCCCCTACCCACAGCCGCCTACCCACAGCCGCCTACCCACAGCCGCCTACCCACAGCCCCCTACCCCCTACCCACAGCCCCTACCCACAGCCCCCTACCCACAGCCTCCTACCCACAGCCCCTTCCCACAGCCCCCTACCCACAGCCTCCTACCCACAGCCCCCTACCCACAGCCTCCTACCCACAGCCCCCTACCCACAGCCCCCTACCCACAGCCTCCTACCCACAGCCTCCTACCCACAGCCTCCTACCCACAGCCCCCTACCCACAGGCTCCTACCCACAGCCTCCTACCCACAACCTCCTACCCACAACCATCTACCCACAGCCTCCTACCTCTTACCCACAGCCTCCTACCCACAACCTCCTACCCACAACCATCTACCCACAGCCTCCTACCCACAGCCTCCTACCCACAACCATCTACCCACAGCCTCCTACCCCCTACCCAAAGCCTCCTACCCACAGATGGACAATACTTGAAATCCCACTGACGATACTTTAATGCCCCTCGAGGAGATTATTTATTATTTTTAATACATGAACCTAGAGCGCTACAGTAGATTATGATACCCTAGTTCCTGTATAGTGCCAGGTCAAAAGTAGTGTGCTATATAGGAAATAGGGTAGCATCTGGGACGCATCATAACTTGTTTTATCCTTACTGTTGTAACAGGAGAGAGTCCAAACCCCAGCTCTAGTGATGAGGCGTCAGCTGAACGATGCCAGGAGAATCGCACAGCTAAGAAGACGTTTTACCGCTGCCCGGAGTGTGGGAAAGAGTTTCCTCACCCATCAAAACTACAGAGACATCTTAGAACGCACACAGGAGAGAAACCATATCCTTGCTCTGTGTGCGGGAAGAGATTCAGTGATACAGGGACCCTCAAAACACACGAGAGGTTGCACACAGGAGAGAAACCGTACATTTGCCCGGAAAAGAACTGTTGGAAGAGGTTTGTCAGCCAAGGAGAGTTAAAACTACACCATCGGACACACACCGGAGAGAAACCTTGCCACTGCTCTGTGTGCGGGAAGAGTTTCTCACGTATGTGGCACTTGAAGGTCCACATGATGACGCACGCCGGAGAGAAGCAGAAACTCAGCATGAAAAAACCTTTCCCATGCTCCGAGTGTGAGAGGGGCTGCAACTCTGCAGCAGAGCTCAAGATGCACCAGAGGATGCACACTGGGGAGAGACCATACCAGTGTTCCACATGCAAAAAGACCTTTGTTTTCCCAAGCTCTCTAACAAGACATGAACAATCCCATATAAGCGAAGCGAATAGTACCGCCAAGCCGTACAGCTGCTCAGAATGTGGGAAGGAATTCACTCAGCCATGGACCTTAAAGATACACATGCGCCAGCACACCGGAGAGAAACCGTACCACTGCGCTCAATGCGAGAAGAGGTTCTCCTCGTCGTCACTCCTTAAAAGACACCAGAGGGTTCACACCGGAGAGAAACCATTCCAGTGCTCCGACTGCGGGAAGAGTTTCTCCTCGTCAGCGAATAGAACCAGTCATCGTCGTCGTATCCATGAAGGTATACAGGGTGGGTCACAGCGGCAGGAGGCCACCTCTGTGGACGGTACCAGTACGGTAGGTTTATATGGTGTATCCAGTGCAATTTTGTATTTATTTTCTTAATTCGTTTTTTAAAACATTTTTTATCTGTGTTGGTGGATTCCAGATTTCCTGCTTATTTCTTTCTGATTCCAGGAATCGTCCAACCTGTATTTCTGGAAAACTTGGGAATTTTTAAAGAAAGTTACTGGAATTTTGCACCCTTAAACCAGTCATTAAGGCCCTTAACACAATATAACTAAGATTAATGCTGCTGTTGACATACTATACTGAGTGAGTTGTCTGATTTATTAACCCGAGGCTTATGTTGACCAAAACAACCAGGTTGAACCCACAGTTGTAGAGGAGTCTGGTCTCAGTCTAGTGCTAGATGTCAAAGTAAAAGAAGAGGAGGAAGATCCTGCTTTTGGTGAGTTCAAAGATTCATTTATTAAGGTATGGGTTAGCCTACACATTCACGTTTACTTTATTTTAGGAAATGTAAATAAATTGTGTATTTCCAATTACCCAAATTAAGAAACATCTATATTATTGACAGTCTCAAATCTTCACATATTTAAGGTGCTTACTTATCCATACGACCTCTTTACCACAGCAGAGAGACCTGACCATTGCTCTGAGAGTGAGGAGAGTCCCTCTACATTAGGAGGAACTGACCAACACCAGGAGAACAACAAAGCTCTGGGCCCTCACATCTGCTCAACGTGTGGAAAAGAACTATCCAGCTCCTACAAACTAATGCTACACCAGAGAACACACACAGGAGAGAAGCCTTACGAGTGTATGGTGTGTGGGAAGGGCTTCTCCCAAGCCGCAAACCTCAAGACGCACCAGAAAGTGCACAGTGGAGAGAAGCCGTACCCCTGCTCTGACTGCGGGAGCAGGTTTACTCACATGGGAGACTTGAAGAGACACCAGTTGTTGCACTCGGGTGAGAAACCTTATAGCTGCCCTGAGTGCGGGAAGAGTTTTTCTCAGTTGGCGCACCTAAAATCTCACCAACAGACACACACAGGGGAGAAACCTTTCCTCTGCGCTCATTGTGAAAAGACTTTCTCCACTGCTGCCAAGCTGAAGAACCATGAGAGAGTGCACACTGGCGAGAGACCTTACTGCTGCTCCTACTGCCCCAAGCGCTTTGCTCTATCTGGGACACTGGTGAAGCATGAACGACTCCACACAGGAGAAACGCCGTACCAATGTGGAGAATGCGGTAAGGGATTTGCTCAACTGGTGTCCTTGAAAATACATGCCCAGTCACACACTGGAGTCAACTTCTACAACTGTATCCATTGTGACCAGAGCTTCTCCACTTCAACCAAGCTGAAGGAACATCAGAGAATCCACACTGGGGAGAACCTGTACCAATGCACCGAATGTGGGAAGAGTTTCACAATTGAGTCAAAGCTGCTGAAACACCAGAGAGTTCACACTGGAGAGAAACCGTACCAGTGCTCCGGGTGTGGAATGAGGTTCTCGCTCTCTGAGAACCTACTGAGACACCAGCGTAACTCTTCAGGGATCTGTGGTGCTGTGAGCCTTAACCAGGCTACTGAGAGTGGGATTCTACTTCTACAAGATGCTGCTGTCTTCCCGAATATACTGGTCAAGGTCGGTGGAAATCATTATCCTATCAACCAAACTTTTGTCCAAGTTGCTGTGTTCCTCTCAATAAAGCTAAACTTTTGTCCTTCATATTTGGGCCAATCTTTCACCTTTAATTCTAAAGGCCCATATCCCAGACACAGATTAAGACTAGCCCTGGACTAATCATTAGCCTAGTGGTTAGAGCAATGGGCCAGTAACCAAAAGGTTGCTGGATCAAATCCCCGAGCTTACAAGGTAAACATCTGTTGTTCTGCCCCTGAACAAGGCAGTTAGCCTATCGGGGAACAGTGGGTTATCATCTTAAGTAAGAATTTGTTCTTAACTGACTTGCCTAGTTAAATAAAGGTAAAATAAAATAAAAAATGTACAAAAATGATCCATTGGGAGACTCTCCATTGAGCGTTTTAGTCAGGACTGTGGTGCAGCAGGGCCAAGCCTCAATACCAGCTGAGCGTGGTTCCCTTAACAAGGGTGAGGCAGCCCTCGAATGGACTCCCTATAGACTTCAAGGTCTGCAGCTCTCACTATGGGGAAAGAGTGTTCTGAAGAGCACATGTCACTTGAGGTTTGGCGAGTCCTGTCCTGCACTGCAGCGTCTGGCTAGTCCTGTCCTGCACTGCAGCGTCTGGCTAGTCCTGTCCTGCACTGCAGCGTCTGGCTAGTCCTGTCCTGCAGCGTCTGGCTAGTCCTGTCCTGCAGCGTCTGGCTAGTCCTGTCCTGCAGCGTCTTGAGCCTTTTATCTTAATTTGCACTACGCTGTCACCTGTCACCTTTGAGTCTCAGTGACTCTGCCCCCCTAGACAGTGTGAAACCACTTGCACTGTCTCCTTTGAGTCTCAGTGACTCTGCCCCCCTAGACAGTGTGAAACCACTTGCGCTGTCTCCTTTGAGTCTCAGTGACTCTGCCCCCCTAGACAGTGTGAAACCGCTTGCGCTGTCTCCTTTGAGTCTCAGTGACTCTGCCCCCCTAGACAGTGTGAAACCACTTGCACTGTCTCCTTTGAGTCTCAGTGACTCTGCCCCCCTAGACAGTGTGAAACCACTTGCGCTGTCTCTGAGTCTCAGTGACCACCTGCGCTGTCACGAGAACACAGAAGTTTAATCTGTATCCTGGGAAAGTGACTCCAACGTCTCTTAATTCTGGTGGCCAGGGCCTAAAATTAACACCCGCCATCTGCCGGTTTTGTTTCTTAACCTGTTAAGACTCTAGGGGCAGTATTTCATTTTTGGATAAAAAGACGTGCCCGTTTTTAGCGCAATATTTTGTCACGAAAAGATGCTCGACTATGCTTGGGATTGATAGTTTTGGAAAGAAGACACTCTGACGTTTCCAGAACTGCAAAGATTTTCACTGTGAGTGCCATAGAACAAAAGCTACAGGCAAAACCAAGATGTTTGAGCGACCAGGAAATCAACAGGATTTCTGGTACGTTTTCCATGATCGCCTTATATGGCTGTGAATGCGACAGGAATGAACGGACACTTTCTAGCGTTTCCCCAAGGTGTCTGCAGCATTGTGACGTATTTGTAGGCATATCATTGGAAGATTGACCATAAGAGACTACATTTACCAGGGGTCCCCACGGTGTCTGTATGGAAGTTGGTGCGCAAAGTCACCTACCAGTATTTTTCCATCCGAATCTGAGAACAATGCAGGCTTCCAGGAACGGCATTTCAATGAAGAGATATATGACAAAACACCTTGAAGATTGATTCAAACAACGTTTTCCATGTTTCAGTCGATATTATGGAGTTAATTCGGAAAAAAGTTCGACGTGTAGGTGACTGAATTTTCGGTTAGTTTCGGTAGCCAAATGCATAGTAACAAAACGGAACGTTGTGTCCTACACAAGAATCTTTCAGGAAAAACTGGACATCTGCTATGTAACTGAGAGTCTCCTCATTGAAACATCTGAAGTTCTTCAAAGGTAAATTATTTTATTTGATCCCTTTGCTGGTTTTTGTGAATATGTTGAGTGCTAAATGCTAAGCTAGCTATCACCACTCTTACACAAATTATTGATTTTCTCTGGTTCTAAAGCATATTTTGAAAATCTGAGACGACAGGATTGTTGAGAAAAGGATAAGCTTGAGAGCAGGCATATTTATTTCATTTCATTTGCGATTTTTAGAAATCGCTAACGTTGCGTTATGGTAATGAGCTTGAGGCTATGATTACGCGACCGCATGCGGTGTGGGTCGGACTATGAGGTTAACTGAAAAATGAATCGCACAAAGTCCAAGAACTGCGACTCCTATAGCCTATCCCACCTCCTGCTGCAATGCTGCCTGGCTGGGGGCTGAGTTAAAATATTCATTTTTAGAAGTGCTGGGCACAGGTATAAAAGTTTGTCTAATTTACTTGAAAAGAAAAGTCGACTGAAGTGTCACGTTGTTTTTCTTTTCGATCTACGTGGTTTTGTTCACAAGCTAGGTTGGTTTTTCAATGTTTGAGTTTCAACATGCTAGGGAAGAGAACGTAGCACTTCTACTAGTCAGAGTCAATCTCACAAGCACAAACATGAGTCCCGTTCCCATGGTGACCCACCGCCCTTAAAACTTCTTATGGCTGGGGCAGTATTGGATGAATAAAGTGCCCAGAGTAAACTGCCTGCTACTCAGTCCCAGAAGCTAAGATATGCATATTATTAGTTAATTTGGATAGAAAACACTCTGAAGTTTCTAAAACTGTTTGAATGATGTCTGTGAGTATAACAGAACTCATATGGCAGGCGAAAATCTGAGAAAAAAATCCAACCAGGAAGTGGGAAATCTGAGGTTTGTAGTTTTTCAACTCATCTCCTATTGAAGATAGTGGGATATTGGTAATCTTGCACTTCCTAGGGCTTCCACTCAATGTCAACAGTGTTTAGAACCTTGTTTGATGCTTCTACTGTGAATGGGGGCCGAATGAGAGGGGAACGAGTCAGAGGGCTGCCAGGAGCAGCTGACCATGCGCGGTCACGTGATCGTTAGCTCCTAGTAAACGCGTGTCTGCTCTGGCATTATTAATATGGACTACAGGGCTGAACGCGCTAACAAAGAGGTATTTGGACAAATTATTAACTTTATTGAACAAATCAAACATTTATTGTGGAACTGGGATTCCTGGGAGTGCATTCTGATGAAGATCATCAAAGGTAAGTTAATATTTATAACGCTATTTCTGACTAATGTTGACTCCACAACTTGGCGGATATCTGTTTTGGTCTCTGGGTGAGTGCTGTACTCAGATTATTGCATGGTATTTTTCCGTAAAGTAAAAAAAGAAATCTGAGACACCGGTTGCATAATAAGATAAGTTTATCTAAAGTTCCATGTATAACAGTTGTATCTTTTATCAATGTTTATTATGAGTATTTGTGTAAATTGACTCTGCAAAATCACTGCATGTTTTGGAACTACTGAACATAACACGCAATGTAAAATGAGATTTTTGGATATTAATATGCACTTTATCGAACAAAACACACATGTATTGTGTAACATGAAGTCCAATGAGTGTCATCTGATGAAGATCAGCAAAGGTTAGTGATTCATTTTATCTCTATTTCTGCTTCATGGCTGTTTTTTTCTGTGACTTGGCGGTGACCTAACATAATCGTTTGGTGTGCTTTCGCTGTAAAGCCTTTTTGAAATTGGACACTGTGGTGGGATTAACAACAAGATTACCTTTTAAAATTGTATAAGATACTTGTATGTTTGCTGAATTTGAATCATGAGATTTCTGTTTGAATTTGGCGCCCTGCACTTTCACTGGCTGATTTAACGGGGTCACAAAAGAGTGATTGGACTAAATACCACATTACTTTTTACGAGCAACACGTATTGTTTTTGAAACATTACAAAGCACATCTGTTTTTTTGTGTTTTGTTGGTGTCATTTAAACAGGATATTAATAGTTTAGCTGGTAAGACATTTTAGTGGCTGGTGGACCAGAAATAACATTTTAAGGCCATTTGAACCATTTTGATTGTTATTCTCCATCCTAAATAAACGTTTATTATTTTCTCACCAGGCTGGACACAAACCCACAGAGTCTCTGCCTTCTGACCAGAGCCATAGTGAATCCTCCACTCAAACTGCTGGGATGACTGTTAACATTAAAGAGGAGGAGCAAACACTTGGACTGAAGATTAAAACTGAAGAACTGGAGGAGGAGGACGAAGAAGAGGAGGAGGAGGAGGAAGAAGAAGAGGAGGAGGAGGAAGTTGTTGGGCTGATTAATTCTGATGGAGAAGAAATGGACTGGGATTCTTCTCTTCTTGGTATGTTGATATGAGTTTGTGAGTCAGGTAAACTTTCCCAAAATGCCCAGGTTTTTCAGAAATCCTGGTTGGAAGATTCCCGGAATCAGGAGGGAATAAACAGGAAATCCGGAATCCTCCAGCCAGGATTTTAGTAAAACCTGGGGATTTTCTCTTGACTCGTCTGCTGCTTTGTTTAACCTGTTCCAATTTTTTTCACACAGGATATAATCCCAGTCAGAGTTCTGACATTGAAGAGAGTCCCTCTACATCAGGAGAACCTGAACATCACCAGGAGAATCACACAGCTAAGAGCTCTCACTGCTGTTCAGTGTGTGGAAAAGACTGCCAAAAATTATCGGCGCTACAAAAACACATGAGAATTCACACAGGAGAGAAGCCTTACCCCTGTACTTTGTGTGGAAACCAATTCCGTGAGAAGGGACACCTGAAAGCACACCTGAAAACTCACACTGGAGAGAAACCTTACCACTGCCCCGCCTGTGGGATGAAGTTCGCCCATTTGGGAGCCATGAAAATACACCTGCTGACACACACTGGAGAGAAACCTTACCCCTGCTCTGTGTGTGGGAAGAGTTTTACCCAGTCATCGCGTTTGAAGCAACATTTCCGGACGCACACAGGAGAGAAACCTTACTCCTGCTCTGTATGCAGGAAGAGTTTTGCAAGACCAGCAGACCTTAAAGTACACCACAGAGACCACACAGGGGAGAAACCTTACAGCTGCACTGAATGTGGCCAGAGCTTCACCAGTTCCCACAACCTATGGAAACATCAGAAGACCCATCTACCACCTGGACTACCACAACCTGTTGAGTTTGACAACCACAACCAAACACCAGAGATGAATGCTAAAAACGAAGGACTGAAGGAGGAAGATGAGGAGGAGGAGGAATTTAGTGTTCTGATCAATTCTGATGGAGAAGAAGTTGGATTGGACTTGGATCCTCCTCGTTTCAATCCTCCTCCGAGTTCTGAGGAAGAGGAGAGTCCGTCAACATCAGGAGAAACTGAACAGCACAAGGTGAACCACAATACGGCTCTGAGGTACAGCTGCTCTGTGTGTGGGAAGCAGTTCAACCACAAAGGACATCTGCGAAGACACGAGAGTGTACATTCAGTTGAAAAACCTTATGGTTGCTCAGACTGCGACAAGATGTTCGGTTCCACCATAGCTCTGAATAGACACAAGAAGTTACACAGAGAAGAGAAACCTCACATTTGCACAGTGTGTGGGAAAGGTTTTGTTCAACTGTCACGTTTGAAGGAACACTACCCGACGCACTCTGGAGAGAAACCGCACTGCTGCTCTGTGTGTGGGAAGCGCTTCACAACTGCGTCGTACCTCAAAACGCACAGCAAAGTCCACCTGGGGGAGAGTCCCTATACCTGTAACATATGTAGGAGAGATTGCCAGAAGTTGTCCGCATTCAAGTTACACATGAGGATCCACACAGGAGAGAAGCCCTTCAGTTGCTCTGTGTGCGAGAAGCAGTTCACTCAGAAAAGACATCTGCAAGACCACCAGAAAGTACACACTGGAGAGAAACCGTACCCCTGCCCCCACTGTGACAAGCGGTTCAGCTTCTCCTCTGCCTTGAAAAGACACCAGCAGTTACACACAGGAGAAAAACCCCACTGCTGCTTTGTGTGTGGCAATAGTTTCTCTCAAGCAGGGCGCCTGAAAGAACACCTACAGACGCACTCGGGAGAGAGACCTTTCTCCTGCTCTGTCTGTGAGAAAACCTTCAGAAAAGCTTCTGAACTCACGATACACAACAGATCTCATACAGGGGAGAGACCGTACAGCTGTGCCGAATGTGGTAAGACGTTCACCAGTTCTATGAAGCTGGGACGACACAAGAAGATCCATCAGAACACAAAAACTGAAGAGGTTCTGACTAAAGATGTGAAGAGTATTCCATGAGTATTGATGATGATGAAGTGGAGGCTGCCTCCGCAGTTAGTGGATGCTAGTAGGGGGAAGAGGAGGAGGAGGAGCCTCGACAGTTAGTGGATGCTAGTAGGGTGAAGAGGAGCCTCTACAGTTAGTGGATGCTAGTAGGGTGAAGAGGAGGAGCCTCTACAGTTAGTGGATGCTAGTAGGGTGAAGAGGAGGAGCCTCGACAGTCAGTGGATGCTAGTAGGGTGAAGAGAAGGAGGAGCCTCTACAGTTAGTGGATGCTAGTAGGGTGAAGAGAAGGAGGAGCCTCTACAGTTAGTGGATGCTAGTAGGGTGAAGAGAAGGAGGAGCCTCTACAGTTAGTGGATGCTAGTAGGGTGAAGAGGAGGAGCCTCTACAGTTAGTGGATGCTAGTAGGGTGAAGAGGAGGAGCCTCGACAGTCAGTGGATGCTAGTAGGGTGGATAATCGTGATGATTGATGACCGTTGGTCTCCTAACGAGGTGCCGGTTTAGACTGGGAATGATGAACAATGATGACCTCGTAATGTAAAAAAATATATATATATCTGCACACTGATGCATGTTTCCAAGAATTGTATTTTTATTTTAAGTGAGCAATGTTTTTGTGAAAGGTTAATGGTTTCAAGATTAAGCCAATTTGTATCAAATACATTTAAACTATTAAAAAAAAGAGAAAGCATGAAAAGGTGCATAAAGACAGCAGACTGAACAGTATAAAGCAGATTAACAACATACTATCACACATCAGTCAATCCAACGTGAGAAATGACATGAGCCAACAAGCTGGTGGAATCTATAAACATTTTAATAAAATGATCATTGTTCTTTCTATTTTATTATGGTTAATTCATGTGATTAATATGCTAATTATGCAACAATCCAAATATTAAGTTTGTAGTCCATAGAATAGCTCTTCTTCCCTGTTCTTAACACTTTACAATAACTTGTCTTTTAATATCAATGTTCATAATCTTAGCAAACAATGTTAGTTGTTTTAGAAAGTAGGATATTGCTGAAAGAAGCGTGTGTGTGTGTGTGGGCAATCATTTCAGAATGAGGTGTTTGTGGAATATTGATATGGATGTGATGTCATAATCATGTTACGTGATGTCATAATCATGTTATGTGATGTCATAATCATGTTACGTGATGTCATAATCATGTTATGTGAACAATGGAAATAAAAGTATAGATGGTGAATGTGCCAGTCCTTTCATTGTCCGGAGTCGGCACGTGTTGTTGATGACATTTACACTATGGCATGCCACTATTACCACACCTCTCAACACATGTGGTTTCTGGTTTTAGTGGAGAGGATCTAGCCTGGTACAACCATCCAGAGGTCTCGTGAGCTTGCTTTCCGATTCGCTACAGCGGTAATCAGTCTGGTAATGCCATGCGCAGGTGGCGCCGTCCTGCTTCGTGCTCCCGGGGGTCCTTGTCCCCATCTTTTTTTGAACGGGCTTTGACAATTCTATCATCAAATTTGTGAAATATTATAAACTTGATGGTATATTGGCATATACCACACCCCCTTGGACCTTATTGCTTTACTATACCAAGGCTGTCAGCCAATCAGCATTCAGATTATATTCTTCTTTGTGGATGAATGTACTTCTCCCAGATGAATGTACTTCTCCCAGATGAATTTGATGATGTTTTTACAATGAAGACCATTCAAAACCATTCAAAACTCCTACAAAAGGGAATGGCTACTTCCTGGAAAACGACGGATCACTTTCGTACCGTATACACAAGGCTAGCATTGGAAGGGCGAGAAGTGTGGGGGACGATCGAGAGGATGAGTGGGGTTCAGAAGGGATAGGATCCCGTGTTGACCAGTGGGAGGATATGGGCAGTAAGAGAGGAGGAAGCGGAGACGATGGCTAAAGCCTTTCTCCTCTGTCAGAAGGAGAGAGAGACCGAGAGGGGAACCACCCTACTATGGTAGAGGGCAATAGGCTGGGTTTCTCTGTCAGAAGGAGAGAGAGAACGAGAGGGGAACCACCCTACTATGGTAGAGATGAAGAGGGCAATAGGCTGGGTTTCTCTGTCAGGAGAGAGAACGAGAGGGGAACCACCCTACTATGGTAGAGATGAAGAGGGCAATAGGCTGGGTTTCTCTGTTAGGAGAGAGAACGAGAGGGGAACCACCCTACTATGGTAGAGGTGAAGAGGGCAATAGGCTGGGTTCCTCTGTCAGAAGGAGAGAGAGAACGAGAGGGGAACCACCCCACTATAGTAGAGGTGAAGAGGGCAATAGGCTGGGTTCCTCTGTCAGAAGGAGAGAGAGAACGAGAGGGGAACCACCCTACTATGGTAGAGGGCAATAGGCTGGGTTTCTCTGTCAGAAGGAGAGAGAGAACGAGAGGGGAACCACCCTACTATGGTAGAGATGAAGAGGGCAATAGGCTGGGTTTCTCTGTTAGGAGAGAGAACGAGAGGGGAACCACCCTACTATGGTAGAGGGCAATAGGCTGGGTTCCTCTGTCAGAAGGAGAGAGAGACCGAGAGGGGACGCACCCTACTATGGTAGAGGTGAAGAGGGCAATAGGCTGGGTTCCTCTGTCAGAAGGAGAGAGAGACCGAGAGGGGAACCACCCTACTATGGTAGAGGGCAATAGGCTGGGTTTCTCTGTCAGGAGAGAGAACGAGAGGGGAACCACCCTACTATGGTAGAGATGAAGAGGGCAATAGGCTGGGTTTCTCTGTTAGGAGAGAGAACGAGAGGGGAACCACCCTACTATGGTAGAGGTGAAGAGGGCAATAGGCTGGGTTCCTCTGTCAGAAGGAGAGAGAGAACGAGAGGGGAACCACCCTACTATGGTAGAGATGAAGAGGGCAATAGGCTGGGTTTCTCTGTCAGAAGGAGAGAGAGAACGAGAGGGGAACCACCCTACTATGGTAGAAGGAAATAGGCTGGGTTTCTCTGTCAGAAGCAGAGAGAATGAGAGGGGAACCACCCTACTATGGTAGAGGTGAAGAGGGCAATAGGCTGGGTTCCTCTGTCAGAAGGAGAGAGAGAACGAGAGGGGAACCACCCTACTATGGTAGAGGTGAAGAGGGCAATAGGCTGGGTTTCTCTGTCAGAAGGAGAGAGAACGAGAGGGGAACCACCCTACTATGGTAGAGGGCAATAGGCTGGGTTTCTCTGTTAGAAGGAGAGAGAGAACGAGAGGGGAACCACCCTACTATGGTAGAGGGCAATAGGCTGGGTTTCTCTGTTAGGAGAGAGAGAACGAGAGGGGAACCACCCTACTATGGTAGAGATGAAGAGGGCAATAGGCTGGGTTTCTCTGTCAGAAGGAGAGAGAGAACGAGAGGGGAACCACCCTACTATGGTAGAAGGAAATAGGCTGGGTTTCTCTGTCAGAAGCAGAGAGAGACCGAGAGGGGAACCACCCTACTATGGTAGAGATGAAGAGGGCAATAGGCTGGGTTTCTCTGTTAGGAGAGAGAACGAGAGGGGAACCACCCTACTATGGTAGAGGGCAATAGGCTGGGTTCCTCTGTCAGAAGGAGAGAGAGACCGAGAGGGGAACCACCCTACTATGGTAGAGGTGAAGAGGGCAATAGGCTGGGTTCCTCTGTCAGAAGGAGAGAGAGACCGAGAGGGGAACCACCCTACTATGGTAGAGGGCAATAGGCTGGGTTTCTCTGTCAGGAGAGAGAACGAGAGGGGAACCACCCTACTATGGTAGAGATGAAGAGGGCAATAGGCTGGGTTTCTCTGTTAGGAGAGAGAACGAGAGGGGAACCACCCTACTATGGTAGAGGTGAAGAGGGCAATAGGCTGGGTTCCTCTGTCAGAAGGAGAGAGAGAACGAGAGGGGAACCACCCTACTATGGTAGAGATGAAGAGGGCAATAGGCTGGGTTTCTCTGTCAGAAGGAGAGAGAGAACGAGAGGGGAACCACCCTACTATGGTAGAAGGAAATAGGCTGGGTTTCTCTGTCAGAAGCAGAGAGAATGAGAGGGGAACCACCCTACTATGGTAGAGGTGAAGAGGGCAATAGGCTGGGTTCCTCTGTCAGAAGGAGAGAGAGAGAACGAGAGGGGAACCACCCTACTATGGTAGAGGTGAAGAGGGCAATAGGCTGGGTTTCTCTGTCAGAAGGAGAGAGAACGAGAGGGGAACCACCCTACTATGGTAGAGGGCAATAGGCTGGGTTTCTCTGTTAGAAGGAGAGAGAGAACGAGAGGGGAACCACCCTACTATGGTAGAGGGCAATAGGCTGGGTTTCTCTGTTAGGAGAGAGAGAACGAGAGGGGAACCACCCTACTATGGTAGAGATGAAGAGGGCAATAGGCTGGGTTCCTCTGTCAGAAGGAGAGAGAGAACGAGAGGGGAACCACCCTACTATGGTAGAGGTGAAGAGGGCAATAGGCTGGGTTTCTCTGTCAGAAGGAGAGAGAACGAGAGGGGAACCACCCTACTATGGTAGAAGGAAATAGGCTGGGTTTCTCTGTCAGAAGCAGAGAGAGAATGAGAGGGGAACCACCCTACTATGGTAGAGATGAAAAGGGCAATAGGCTGGGTTTACTTTTTTTGTACCTTTTATTTTGACAGGGAGTCTAAGCTGAGACCGAGGTCTCTTTCCCAGATGAGCCCTGGATAGCACCACAATACTGGGGTGGCAGGGTAGCCTAGTGGTTAGAGCGTAGAGGTGGCAGGGTAGCCTAGTGGTTAGAGCGTAGAGGTGGCAGGGTAGCCTAGTGGTTAGAGCGTAGAGGTGGCAGGGTAGCCTAGTGGTTAGAGCGTAGAGGTGGCAGGGTAGCCTAGTGGTTAGAGCGTAGAGGTGGCAGGGTAGCCTAGTGGTTAGAGCGTAGAGGTGGCAGGGTAGCCTAGTGGTTAGAGCGTAGAGGTGGCAGGGTAGCCTAGTGGTTAGAGCGTAGAGGTGGCAGGGTAGCCTAGTGGTTAGAGCGTAGAGGTGGCAGGGTAGCCTAGTGGTTAGAGCGTAGAGGTGGCAGGGTAGCCTAGTGGTTAGAGCGTAGAGGTGGCAGGGTAGCCTAGTGGTTAGAGCGTAGAGGTGGCAGGGTAGCCTAGTGGTTAGAGCGTAGAGGTGGCAGGGTAGCCTAGTGGTTAGAGCGTAGAGGTGGCAGGGTAGCCTAGTGGTTAGAGCGTAGAGGTGGCAGGGTAGCCTAGTGGTTAGAGCGTAGAGGTGGCAGGGTAGCCTAGTGGTTAGAGCGTAGAGGTGGCAGGGTAGCCTAGTGGTTAGAGCGTAGAGGTGGCAGGGTAGCCTAGTGGTTAGTGCGTAGGGGCGGCAGGTAGCCTAGTGGTTAGAGTGTAGGGGCGGCAGGTAGCCTAGTGGTTAGAGCGTAGGGGCGGCAGGGTAGCCTAGTGGTTAGAGAGTAGGGGTGGCAGGGTAGCCTAGTGGTTAGAGCGTAGGGGTGGCAGGGTAGCTTAGTGGTTAGAGCGTAGGGGTGGCAGGGTAGCCTAGTGGTTAGAGCGTAGGGGTGGCAGGGTAGCTTAGTGGTTAGAGCGTAGGGGCGGCAGGTAGCCTAGTGGTTAGAGCGTAGGGGCGGCAGGTAGCCTAGTGGTTAGAGCGTAGGGGCGGCAGGTAGCCTAGTGGTTAGAGCGTAGGGGCGGCAGGTAGCCTAGTGGTTAGAGCGTAGGGGCGGCAGGGTAGCCTAGTGGTTAGAGCGTAGGGGCGGCAGGGTAGCCTAGTGGTTAGAGCGTAGGGGCGGCAGGGTAGCCTAGTGGTTAGAGCGTAGGGGCGGCAGGGTAGCCTAGTGGTTAGAGCGTAGGGGCGGCAGGGTAGCCTAGTGGTTAGAGCGTAGGGGCGGCAGGTAGCCTAGTGGTTAGAGCGTAGGGGCGGCAGGTAGCCTAGTGGTTAGAGCGTAGGGGCGGCAGGGTAGCCTAGTGGTTAGAGCGTAGGGGCGGCAGGTAGCCTAGTGGTTAGAGCGTAGGGGCGGCAGGTAGCCTAGTGGTTAGAGCGTAGGGGCGGCAGGGTAGCCTAGTGGTTAGAGCGTAGGGGCGGCAGGTAGCCTAGTGGTTAGAGCGTAGGGGCGGCAGGTAGCCTAGTGGTTAGAGCGTAGGGGCGGCAGGGTAGCCTAGTGGTTAGAGCGTAGGGGCGGCAGGTAGCCTAGTGGTTAGAGCGTAGGGGCGGCAGGGTAGCCTAGTGGTTAGAGCGTAGGGGCGGCAGGTAGCCTAGTGGTTAGAGCGTAGGGGCGGCAGGGTAGCCTAGTGGTTAGAGCGTAGGGGCGGCAGGGTAGCCTAGTGGTTAGAGCGTAGGGGCGGCAGGTAGCCTAGTGGTTAGAGCGTAGGGGTGGCAGGGTAGCCTAGTGGTTAGAGCGTAGGGGTGGCAGGGTAGCCTAGTGGTTAGAGCGTAGAGGTGGCAGGGTAGCCTAGTGGTTAGAGCGTAGAGGTGGCAGGGTAGCCTAGTGGTTAGAGCGTAGAGGTGGCAGGGTAGCCTAGTGGTTAGAGCGTAGAGGTGGCAGGGTAGCCTAGTGGTTAGAGCGTAGAGGTGGCAGGGTAGCCTAGTGGTTAGAGCGTAGAGGTGGCAGGGTAGCCTAGTGGTTAGAGTGTAGGGGCGGCAGGGTAGCCTAGTGGTTAGAGCGTAGAGGTGGCAGGGTAGCCTAGTGGTTAGAGTGTAGGGGCGGCAGGTAGCCTAGTGGTTAGAGCGTAGGGGCGGCAGGGTAGCCTAGTGGTTAGAGCGTAGAGGTGGCAGGATAGCCTAGTGGTTAGAGCGTAGGGGTGGCAGGGTAGCCTAGTGGTTAGAGCGTAGGGGTGGCAGGGTAGCCTAGTGGTTAGAGCGTAGGGGTGGCAGGGTAGCCTAGTGGTTAGAGCGTAGGGGTGGCAGGGTAGCCTAGTGGTTAGAGCGTAGAGGTGGCAGGGTAGCCTAGTGGTTAGAGCGTAGGGGTGGCAGGGTAGCCTAGTGGTTAGAGCGTAGGGGTGGCAGGGTAGCCTAGTGGTTAGAGCGTAGGGGTGGCAGGGTAGCCTAGTGGTTAGAGCGTAGGGGTGGCAGGGTAGCCTAGTGGTTAGAGCGTAGGGGTGGCAGGGTAGCCTAGTGGTTAGAGTGTAGGGGCGGCAGGGTAGCCTAGTGGTTAGAGTGTTGGACTAGTAACCGGAAGGTTGCAAGTTCAAACCCCCGAGCTGACAAGGTACAATTCTGTCGTTCTGTCCCTGAACAGGCAGTTAACCTACTGTTCCTAGGCCGTCATTGAAAATAAGAATTTGTTCTTAACTGACTTGTCTAATTAAATTAAATAAATCAATTCTACCTATACTGAACTGTCCCATCTTTCATGAGCTGAAGAAACATCTCTGAAATGTTCCATGTGCTTATTTAGGACAAATGTGTTTACATCCCTGTTAGTGAGCATTTCTCATTTGCCAAGATAATCCATCCACCTGACAGGTGTGGAATATCAAGAAGCTGATTAAACAGCATGATCATTACACAGGTGCACCTTGTGCTGGGGACAATAAAAAGCCACTCTAAAATGAGCAGTTTTGTCACACAAGACAATGCCACAGATGTCTCAAGTTTTGAGGCAGCGTGCAATTGGCCTGCTGCCTGCAGGAATGTCCACCAGAGCTGCTGCCAGAGAATTTAACATTTCTCTATCATAATGTTGTTTTAGAGAATTTGGCAGTGCATTCCGAACCACAGACCACTTGTAACCACGACATCCGGTTTCTTCACCTTCTGGATGGTCTGAGACCAGCCACCTGGACAGCTGATGAAACTGTGGGTTTGCACAACTGAATAATTTCTGCACAAACTGTCAGAACCCATCTCACGTAAGCTCATCTGGGTGCTCGTCGTCCTCACCAGGGTCTTGACCTGACTGCAGTTCGGCGTCGTAACCGACTTCAGTGGGCAAATGCTCACCTTCGATGGTCACTGGCCTCGCTGGAGAAGTGTGTTCTTCACGGATGAATCCTGGTTTTAACTGTACCGGGCAGATGGCGTGTAATGTTGTCATGGTGTCATGTGGATCCACCGCCATCACCTCATGTTTCAGCATGATAATACAACGCCCCATGTCCTGAGGATCTGTATGCAATTCCTGGAAGCTGAAAATGTCCGTTCATCCATGGCCTGCACACTCACCAGACATGTCACCCATTAGCATGTTTGGGATGCTCTGGATCGACATATATACGACAGAGTGTTCCAGTCTTTGCCAAATGGACACACTGATTACACCGTGATCAATTGGTGGCTAAAGAAATGAGCGCATGGAACTCTTAGATGGCCTCGATAGGCCGATGCAGCAGTAGGACTATAACTCCCGTCATCACCTGAGTAACACACATAGAGGTCTAAAGCCCACAGATGACAACAGAACATCCTGATATATTCAGGTTCTTTCAGTCACATTGATCTCTACTCTGCATGTCTGCCTCCCTTTCCATTTGTCAGTCACATTGATCTCTACTCTGCATGTCTGCCTCCCTTTCCATTTGTCAGTCACATTGATCTCTACTCTGCATGTCTGCCTCCCTTTCCATTTGTCAGTCACATTGATCTCTATTCTGCATGTCTGCCTCCCTTTCCATTTGTCTCGACTTGAGCTTATTGCTAGGGAAGTGTAATGTTGTATTGCCCGAGTGGCGCAGTGGTCTAAGGCACTGCATCTCAGTGCTTGAGACGTCACTGCAGTCCCCGGTTTGAATCCAGACTGCATCACATCCAGCCGTGATTGGGAGTCCCGTCAGGTAGTACACAATTGGCCAGTTTTGACTGGGCGGAGGCTGTCATTGTAAATAAGAATTTGTTCTTAACTGACTTGCCTAGTTAAATAATTCTGTAGAGCTGAGAGCATTCTGGAGAGAGACCCCCACATTCCCCCTTCTTCCTGTCTCAGCCATAAACTCAAGACACATTATCTTCACACATTTCAGATGCTTTTTACTGACAGACACAAGTCAATAATTAGCTAGGCTTGATTATAATCAGCTAGGCCAAGTCAATAATCAGCTAGGCCAAGTCAATAATCAGCTAGGCTTGATTATGATCAGCTAGGCCAAGTCAATAATCAGCTCGGCCTGATTATAATCAGCTAGGCCAAGTCAATAATCAGCTAGGCTTGATTATAATCAGCTAGGCCAAGTCAATAATCAGCTAGGCCAAGTCAATAATCAGCTAGGCCAAGTCAATAATCAGCTAGGCCAAGTCAATAATCAGCTAGGCTTGATTATAATCAGCTAGGCCAAGTCAATAATCAGCTAGGCCAAGTCAATAATCAGCTAGGCCTGATTATAATCAGCTAGGCCAAGTCGATAATCAGCTAGGCCAAGTCAATAATCAGCTAGGCCAAGTCAATAATCAGCTAGGCCTGATTATAATCAGCTAGGCCAAGTCAATAATCAGCTAGGCTTGATTATAATCAGCTAGGCCAAGTCAATAATCAGCTAGGCTTGATTATAATCAGCTAGGCCAAGTCAATAATCAGCTAGGCCAAGTCAATAATCAGCTAGGCCAAGTCAATAATCAGCTAGGCCAAGTCAATAATCAGCTAGGCTTGATTATAATCTGCTAGGCCAAGTCATTAATCAGCTAGGCCAAGTCAATAATCAGCTAGGCTTGATTATAATCAGCTAGGCCAAGTCAATAATCAGCTAAGCTTGATTATAATCAGCTAGGCCAAGTCAATAATCAGCTCGGCCTGATTATAATCAGCTAGGCCAAGTCAATAATCAGCTAGGCCAAGTCAATAATCAGCTAGGCTAAGTCAATAATCAGCTCGGCCTGATTATAATCAGCTAGGCCAAGTCAATAATCAGCTCGGCCTGATTATAATCAGCTAGGCCAAGTCAATAATCAGCTAGGCCAAGTCAATAATCAGCTCAGCCTGATTATAATCAGCTAGGCCAAGTCAATAATCAGCTAGGCTTGATTATAATCAGCTAGGCCAAGTCAATAATCAGCTAGGCCAAGTCAATAATCAGCTAGGCTTGATTATAATCAGCTAGGCCAAGTCAATAATCAGCTAGGCCAAGTCAATAATCAGCTAGGCCTGATTATAATCAGCTAGGCCAAGTCAATAATCAGCTCGGCTTGATTATAATCAGCTAGGCCAAGTCAATAATCAGCTAGGCTTGATTATAATCAGCTAGGCCAAGTCAATAATCAGCTAGGCTTGATTATAATCAGCTAGACCAAGTCAATAATCAGCTAGGCTTGATTATAATCAGCTAGGCCAAGTCGATAATCAGCTAGGCCAAGTCAATAATCAGCTAGGCCAAGTCAATAATCAGCTAGGCCTGATTATAATCAGCTAGGCCAAGTCAATAATCAGCTAGGCTTGATTATAATCAGCTAGGCCAAGTCAATAATCAGCTAGGCCAAGTCAATAATCAGCTAGGCCTGATTATAATCAGCTAGGCCAAGTCAATAATCAGCTAGGCTTGATTATAATCAGCTAGGCCAAGTCAATAATCAGCTAGGCCAAGTCAATAATCAGCTAGGCCAAGTCAATAATCAGCTAGGCCAAGTCAATAATCAGCTAGGCCAAGTCAATAATCAGCTAGGCCAAGTCAATAATCAGCTAGGCTTGATTATAATCTGCTAGGCCAAGTCATTAATCAGCTAGGCCAAGTCAATAATCAGCTAGGCTTGATTATAATCAGCTAGGCCAAGTCAATAATCTGCTAGGCCTGATTATAATCAGCTGGGCCAAGTCAATAATCAGCTAGGCTTGATTATAATCAGCTAGGCCAAGTCAATAATCAGCTAGGCTTGATTATAATCAGCTGGGCCAAGTCAATAATCTGCTAGGCCTGATTATAATCAGCTAGGCCAAGTCAATAATCAGCTAGGCCAAGTCAATAATTAGCTAGGCTTGATTATAATCAGCTGGGCCAAGTCAATAATCTGCTAGGCCTGATTATAATCAGCTAGGCCAAATCGATAATCTGCTAGGCCTGATTATAATCAGCTAGGCCAAGTCAATAATCAGATAGGCTTGATTATAATCAGCTGGGCCAAGTCAATAATCTGCTAGGCTTGATTATAATCAGCTAGGCCAAGTCAATAATCAGCTAGGCCAAGTCAATAATTAGCTAGGCTTGATTATAATCAGCTGGGCCAAGTCAATAATCTGCTAGGCTTGATTATAATCAGCTAGGCCAAGTCAATAATCAGCTAGGCCAAGTCAATAATTAGCTAGGCTTGATTATAATCAGCTGGGCCAAGTCAATAATCTGCTAGGCTTGATTATAATCAGCTAGGCCAAGTCAATAATCAGCTAGGCCAAGTCAATAATTAGCTAGGCTTGATTATAATCAGCTGGGCCAAGTCAATAATCAGCTAGGCTTGATTATAATCAGCTGGGCCAAGTCAATAATCTGCTGGGCCAAGTCAATAATCAGCTAGGCCAAGTCAATAATCAGATAGGCCAAGTCAATAATCAGCTAGGCCAAGTCAATAATCAGCTAGGCCTGATTATAATCAGCTAGGCCAAGTCAATAATCAGCTAGGCCTGATTATAATCAGCTAGGCCAAGTCAATAATCAGCTAGGCCAAGTCAATAATCAGCTAGGCCTGATTATAATCAGCTAGGCCAAGTCAATAATCAGCTAGGCTTGATTATAATCAGCTGGGCCAAGTCAATAATCTGCTAGGCTTGATTATAATCAGCTAGGCCAAGTCAATAATCAGCTAGGCCAAGTCAATAATTAGCTAGGCGTGATTATAATCAGCTGGGCCAAGTCAATAATCAGCTAGGCCTGATTATAATCAGCTGGGCCAAGTCAATAATCTGCTAGGCCTGATTATAATCAGCTAGGCCAAGTCAATAATCAGCTAGGCTTGATTATAATCAGCTGGGCCAAGTCAATAATCTGCTGGGCCAAGTCAATAATCAGCTAGGCCAAGTCAATAATCAGCTAGGCCAAGTCAATAATTAGCTAGGCGTGATTATAATCAGCTGGGCCAAGTCAATAATCAGCTAGGCCTGATTATAATCAGCTAGGCCAAGTCAATAATCAGCTAGGCCTGATTATAATCAGCTAGGCCAAGTCAATAATCAGCTAGGCCTGATTATAATCAGCTAGGCCAAGTCAATAATCAGCTAGGCGAAATCAATAATCAGCTCGGCCTGATTATAATCAGCTAGGCCAAGTCAATAATCAGCTAGGCCTGATTATAATCAGCTAGGCCAAGTCAATAATCAGCTAGGCCTGATTATAATCAGCTAGGCCAAGTCAATAATCAGCTCAGCCTGACTATCATCAGCTAGGCCAAGTCAATAATCAGCTCAGCCTGATTATAATCAGCTCGGCCTGATTATAATCAGCTAGGCCAAGTCAATAATCAGCTCGGCCTGATTATAATCAGCTAGGCCAAGTCAATAATCAGCTAGGCCAAGTCAATAATCAGCTCGGCCTGATTATAATCAGCTAGGCCAAGTCAATAATCAGCTCGGCCTGATTATAATCAGCTGGGCCAAGTCAATAATCTGCTAGGCCTGATTATAATCAGCTAGGCCAAGTCAATAATCAGCTAGGCCAAGTCAATAATTAGCTAGGCTTGATTATAATCAGCTGGGCCAAGTCAATAATCTGCTAGGCCTGATTATAATCAGCTAGGCCAAATCGATAATCTGCTAGGCCTGATTATAATCAGCTAGGCCAAGTCAATAATCAGATAGGCTTGATTATAATCAGCTGGGCCAAGTCAATAATCTGCTAGGCTTGATTATAATCAGCTAGGCCAAGTCAATAATCAGCTAGGCCAAGTCAATAATTAGCTAGGCTTGATTATAATCAGCTGGGCCAAGTCAATAATCTGCTAGGCTTGATTATAATCAGCTAGGCCAAGTCAATAATCAGCTAGGCCAAGTCAATAATTAGCTAGGCTTGATTATAATCAGCTGGGCCAAGTCAATAATCTGCTAGGCTTGATTATAATCAGCTAGGCCAAG
Organism: Oncorhynchus gorbuscha; assembly: GCF_021184085.1. NCBI lineage: Eukaryota > Metazoa > Chordata > Actinopteri > Salmoniformes > Salmonidae > Oncorhynchus > Oncorhynchus gorbuscha. Next base: position 376,292 of record NC_060190.1, read on the forward strand.
TCAATAATCAGCTAGGCCAAGTCAATAATTAGCTAGGCTTGATTATAATCAGCTGGGCCAAGTCAATAATCAGCTAGGCTTGATTATAATCAGCTGGGCCAAGTCAATAATCTGCTGGGCCAAGTCAATAATCAGCTAGGCCAAGTCAATAATCAGATAGGCCAAGTCAATAATCAGCTAGGCCAAGTCAATAATCAGCTAGGCCTGATTATAATCAGCTAGGCCAAGTCAATAATCAGCTAGGCCTGATTATAATCAGCTAGGCCAAGTCAATAATCAGCTAGGCCAAGTCAATAATCAGCTAGGCCTGATTATAATCAGCTAGGCCAAGTCAATAATCAGCTAGGCTTGATTATAATCAGCTGGGCCAAGTCAATAATCTGCTAGGCTTGATTATAATCAGCTAGGCCAAGTCAATAATCAGCTAGGCCAAGTCAATAATTAGCTAGGCGTGATTATAATCAGCTGGGCCAAGTCAATAATCAGCTAGGCCTGATTATAATCAGCTGGGCCAAGTCAATAATCTGCTAGGCCTGATTATAATCAGCTAGGCCAAGTCAATAATCAGCTAGGCTTGATTATAATCAGCTGGGCCAAGTCAATAATCTGCTGGGCCAAGTCAATAATCAGCTAGGCCAAGTCAATAATCAGCTAGGCCAAGTCAATAATTAGCTAGGCGTGATTATAATCAGCTGGGCCAAGTCAATAATCAGCTAGGCCTGATTATAATCAGCTAGGCCAAGTCAATAATCAGCTAGGCCTGATTATAATCAGCTAGGCCAAGTCAATAATCAGCTAGGCCTGATTATAATCAGCTAGGCCAAGTCAATAATCAGCTAGGCGAAATCAATAATCAGCTCGGCCTGATTATAATCAGCTAGGCCAAGTCAATAATCAGCTAGGCCTGATTATAATCAGCTAGGCCAAGTCAATAATCAGCTAGGCCTGATTATAATCAGCTAGGCCAAGTCAATAATCAGCTCAGCCTGACTATCATCAGCTAGGCCAAGTCAATAATCAGCTCAGCCTGATTATAATCAGCTCGGCCTGATTATAATCAGCTAGGCCAAGTCAATAATCAGCTCGGCCTGATTATAATCAGCTAGGCCAAGTCAATAATCAGCTAGGCCAAGTCAATAATCAGCTCGGCCTGATTATAATCAGCTAGGCCAAGTCAATAATCAGCTCGGCCTGATTATAATCAGCTAGGCCAAGTCAATAATCAGCTAGGCTTGATTATAATCAGCTAGGCCAAGTCAATAATCAGCTAGGCCTGATTATAATCAGCTAGGCCAAGTCAATAATCAGCTCGGCCTGATTATAATCAGCTAGGCCAAGTCAATAATCAGCTCGGCCTGATTATAATCAGCTAGGCCAAGTCAATAATCAGCTAGGCCTGATTATAATCAGCTAGGCCAAGTCAATAATCAGATCGGCCTGATTATAATCAGCTAGGCCAAGTCAATAATCAGCTCGGCCTGATTATAATCAGCTAGGCCAAGTCAATAATCAGCTCGGCCTGATTATAAACAGCTAGGCCAAGTCAATAATCAGCTAGGCTTGATTATAATCAGCTAGGCCAAGTCAATAATCAGCTAAGCTTGATTATAATCAGCTAGGCCAAGTCAATAATCAGCTCGGCCTGATTATAATCAGCTAGGCCAAGTCAATAATCAGCTAGGCCAAGTCAATAATCAGCTAGGCCAAGTCAATAATCAGCTCGGCCTGATTATAATCAGCTAGGCCAAGTCAATAATCAGCTCGGCCTGATTATAATCAGCTAGGCCAAGTCAATAATCAGCTAGGCCAAGTCAATAATCAGCTAGGCCAAGTCAATAATCAGCTCGGCCTGATTATAATCAGCTAGGCCAAGTCAATAATCAGCTAGGCCAATTCAATAATCAGCTAGGCCAAGTCAATAATCAGCTAGGCCAAGTCGATAATCAGCTAGGCCTGATTATAATCAGCTAGGCCAGGTCAATAATCAGCTCGGCCTGATTATAATCAGCTAGGCCAAGTCAATAATCAGCTCGGCCTGATTATAATCAGCTAGGCCAAGTCAATAATCAGCTAGGCCAAGTCAATAATCAGCTCAGCCTGATTATAATCAGCTAGGCCAAGTCAATAATCAGCTCGGCCTGATTATAATCAGCTAGGCCAAGTCAATAATCAGCTCGGCCTGATTATAATCAGCTAGGCCAAGTCAATAATCAGCTAGGCCTGATAATAATCAGCTAGGCCAAGTCAATAATCAGCTCGGCCTGATTATAATCAGCTAGGCCAAGTCAATAATCAGCTAGGCCAAGTCAATAATCAGCTAGGCCAAGTCAATAATCAGCTAGGCCAAGTCAATAATCAGCTCGGCCTAAACTGCTGGCTTCCCTCAATAGGCATATGCCTATACACTTGTGATTTGAAACAATCCACAGGTATTTTTTTTGAAAGAGATAATGGCCAAGCTCTCTGGTAATGACTCTCTGTGGGTGAGTCAAGCTCTCTGGTAATGACTCTCTGTGGGTGAGTCAAGCTCTCTGGTAATGACTCTCTGTGGGTGAGTCAAGCTCTCTGGTAATGACTCTCTGTGGGTGAGTCAAGCTCTCTGGTAATGACTCTCTGTGGCTGAGTCAAGCTCTCTGGTAATGACTCTCTGTGGGTGAGTCAAGCTCTCTGGTAATGACCCTCTGTGGCTGAGTCAAGCTCTCTGGTAATGACTCTCTGTGGCCGAGTCAAGCTCTCTGGTAATGACTCTCTGTGGGTGAGTCAAGCTCTCTGGTAATGACTCTCTGTGGGTGAGTCAAGCTCTCTGGTAATGACTCTCTGTGGGTGAGTTAAGCTCTCTGGTAATGACTCTCTGTGGCTGAGTTAAGCTCTCTGGTAATGACTCTCTGTGGCTGAGTCAAGACCTCTGGTAATGACCCTCTGTGGCTGAGTCAAGCTCTCTGGTAATGACCCTCTGTGGCTGAGTAGTCAAACTCTCTGGCAATGAATTGTGAATGATTTTATTTAGACAGGAGGAGTAATTAAAATATTTTAACAAAAGATTCATTTACTTTAGGGGAAGCCAGAATCCAAACTGCGCAGCTGCCAATTTACCTTTCTAATTAGCGAATGGCTGAAACCAGAGATCTGTAAATAACGACGAGATGGTCATGTCCCCGCCCTAACAATGTGAAACGTCATCCCAAATGCGGGAACGCAGGCGACAAGTTTAGGCCTGCATATTATGCCACATAGAAACGCATTGGGTTTATTGAGGACAGATTTTTAGCGGGTGAGCCCTCTCTCTTCGCCTCTTCCTCTCTGCTGAAACTAGCCAGCGAAACAGCGCCCCTCTGTCTTACTATCTGTAGGCCATGTATTTGATGCTGTCCGGCCAGAAAAGGTATGACATGCCACACTACTACTGTCCAGACAGCATCAGATACAGGTCTATTTCTATGGGCACCAGCACTGTTCATGACACACTCGGTTCACACGCCTCTTGTTGGTGGAGAGGATTTTTCAGGTTTTAAGTGTATTTCCTGCAGTTCTACACATTTAGTCATCGGGGTGCAAATAAAATGTTGCTGTTTTAAAGCTAATTTTCTTGCAATTCTAAACATTTACCATGTCTAATATGTATTCATTTGAGTGACAAAAAAAATACAACATTATCTATTTGCTATAAAACCAACTATCCCATGATGTCATGGACTAGTTGACCCGGACATTTCTGACCAATTATACATGTCTCTGTAAGGTCTGTAATGACTGACATGACAAGAGGAACTGACAATGAACTACCCAATTTCTACATTGCACCTTGTACATTCTACTATTACAATTTTCAAGAGTATATTTAAAGCCGGACCTTTCAAAAAATGATATATAGTGCATTTTGAATGTATTCATCATCAATCTACACACACACACAATACCTCAAAATGACATCACAATACCTCACTGACATCACAATACCTCATAATGACATCACAATACCTCATAATGACAAAGCAAAAACAGGTTGTTTAAACATTTTTTACAAATGTATTAAAATACAAAACAGAAATATTACATTTACATAAGTATTCAGACCCATTACTCAGTACTTTGTTGAAGCACCTTTGGCAGCAATTACAGCCTCTAGTCTTCTTGGGTATGACGCTACATGCATGGCACACCTGTATTTGGGGAGTTTCTCCCCATTCTTCTCTGCAGATCCTCTCAAGTTCTGTCAGGTTGGATGGAGAGCATCGCGGCACACCTATTTTCAGGTCTCTCCAGAGATGTTCAAATCGGGTTCAAGACCGGACAGCGCCTCTTCAACCTCAGGAGGCTGAAAAAATGTGACTTGTCACCAAAAGCACTCACAAACTTCTACAGATGCATAATCGAGAGCATCCTGTCGGGCTGTATCACCGCCTGGTACGGCAACTGCTCCGCCCACAACTGTAAGGCTCTCCAGAGGGTAGTGAGGTCTGCACAACGCATCACCGGGGGCAAACTACCTGCCCTCCAGGACACCTACACCACCCGATGTTACAGGAAGGCCATAAAGATCATCAAGGACATCAACCACCCGAGCCACTGCCTGTTCACCCCGCTATCATCCAGAAGGCGAGGTCAGTACAGGTGCATCAAAGCTGGGACCGAGAGACTGAAAAACAGCTTCTATCTCAAGGCCATCAGACTGTTAAACAGCCACCACTAATATTGAGTGGCTGCTGCCAGCCACTTTAATAATGGGAATTGATGGGAAATTATGTAAAATATATCACTAGCCACTTTAAACAATGCTACCTTATATAATGTTTACACACCCTACATTATTTATCTCATATGTATACGTATATACTGTACTCTATATCATCTACTGCATCCTTAGGTAATACATGTATCACTAGCCACTTTAACTATGCCACTTTGTTTACATACTCACCTCATATGTATATACTGCACTCAATACCATCTACTGCATCTTGCCTATGCCGTTCTGTACCATCACTCATTCATATATCTTTATGTACATATTCTTTATCCCTTTACACTTGTGTGTATAAGGTAGTAGTTTTGGAATTGTTAGCTAGATTACTTGTTGGTTATTACTGCATTGTCGGAACTAAAGCACAAGCATTTCGCTACACTCGCATTAACATCTGCTAACCATGTGTATGTGACAAATAAAATGTGATTTGATTTGGACACCGGCTTGGCAATAAGCAATGCGGAGGCTTTAGGGACTGAAATGGACAGAGGCTTTAGGGACTGATATGGACAGAGGCTTTAGGGACTGAAATGGACAGAGGCTTTAGGGACTGATATGGGCAGAGGCTTTAGGGACTGATATGGACAGAGGCTTTAGGGACTGAAATGGACAGAGGCTTTAGGGACTGAAATGGACAGAGGCTTTAGGGACTGATATGGACAGAGGCTTTAGGGACTGAAATGGACAGAGGCTTTAGGGACTGATATGGGCAGAGGCTTTAGGGACTGATATGGGCAGTAATGATGCAGAGGCTTTAGGGACTGATATGGGCAGAGGCTTTAGGGACTGATATGGGCAGTAATGATGCAGATGCTTTAGGGACTGATATGGGCAGTAATGATGCAGAGGCTTTAGGGACTGATATGAGCAGTAATGATGCAGTGGCTTTAGGGACTGATATGGGCAGTAATGATGCAGAGGCTTTAGGGACTGATATGGGCAGTAATGATGCAGAGGCTTTAGGGACTGATATGAGCAGTAATGATGCAGAGGCTTTAGGGACTGATATGGGCAGTAATGATGCAGAGGCTTTAGGGACTGATATGGGCAGTAATGATGCAGAGGCTTTAGGGACTGATATGGGCAGAGGCTTTAGGGACTGATATGGGCAGTAATGGTGCAGAGGCTTTAGGGACTGATATGGGCAGTAATGATGCAGAGGCTTTAGGGACTGATATGGGCAGTAATGGTACAGAGGCTTTAGGGACTGATATGGGCAGTAATGATGCAGAGGCTTTAGGGACTGATATGGGCAGTAATGATGCAGAGGCTTTAGGGACTGATATGGGCAGTAATGGTACAGATGCTTTAGGGACTGATATGGGCAGTAATGGTACAGAGGCTTTAGGGACTGATATGGGCAGTAATGGTACAGAGGTTGCAGGAGTAGTGGGATAGAGACACAGGGCAGCGTCTATTCCCAGTACAGAGGAAGTCGGGGAGGGGAGGACGGCAGGAAGAGATGGAAGTGAGGAGGCCATCCTTTACCTCAGGGGTTTCCTAACTCGAGTTGAAACCCTGTTTGACCAGTCTTGGGGTTGGAAACAGCCGGTTGAATAAGTCATTACATCTGATAGGAAAACCAAATCACTTCAAAACATATTATTTGATATATTGACGTTCACACATTTAATGTGCTGCCACATACTGAACATTAGAATTATTCCCCGATACGGATGATGTTTCAGCTCGCTAACAGTCTCTGATTTTACTCAAACAGCGCTACAAGCAAGGCTGCCATTTTCTACACGGTCAACGCACCTCAGCAGAGAAGGAAGAGAATGCAAGACATACCACTCCCTATTTTCTTTTTCTGGTCCATATATGGTTAATGAACTTCGCAGACTAGCTCTAGCTGCTAATGCATTGGTGTCAAAGGGAGAGCCACCCTGTCGAGCAGAACGGAACTGAATATTTTTTGTTTCAATGGGAAACAGCCTGAGTGGGACATCATTTATCCACCATCTTTGACCTCACTGGCTGGGACTTGCCTGGGCACAAAGTGTAAAGAGTTGACTGGGTAGAACCTCGACAGATATGTATGTTGTCTACCTCACTTGCTTTGGCAATGTTAACACATGTTTCCCATGCCAATAAAGCCCTTGAATTGAATTTAATATAGTATCCAATCTTTTGTTTTCTTTAATTTAGAGACACAGGGCTGTCAGATTTGATTTAGTTCTTCCGTTTCTCTGTCTCCAGTACAGTAGGTGGCGGTAGTGCACCGTTTAACGGTGAATCCCGACCGCCGTTAAATCCACCGAAGAAGAACAAGCCTGAGAGATCAACAACATGTTTATGGAAAGAGAGACGACGGCATGCTAGACACGTTTTCAAAAAACCTACATCGAGGGAACGTGTATTATTATCAGTATTATTATTATTATTATTTTTATTATTATTACTATTATTAGTGAAAAACCCGAGACAAACAGTCGAGGTAAGAAATGTTCGTGTGCGTCGCTTTCTTTTATCTCGTATCCAAGGAAACTAAGGTTAGATATCTACTCCAACAAACCTAATGTTGTCTAGGTAACCTTTCACAGCCTCGTTGCTCAGTTAGAGGGATACTAACTAGTTAGTTGTTTAGGTAACCTTTCACAGCCTCGTTGCTCAGTTAGAGGGATACTAACTAGTTAGTTGTTTAGGTAACCTTTCACAGCCTCGTTGCTCAGTTAGAGGGATTACTAACTAGTTAGTTGTTTAGGTAACCTTACACAGCCTCGTTGCTCAGTTAGAGGGATACTAACTAGTTAGTTGTTTAGGTAACCTTTCACAGCCTCGTTGCTCAGTTAGAGGGATACTAACTAGTTAGTTGTCTAGGTAACCTTTCACAGCCTCGTTGCTCAGTTAGAGGGATACTAACTAGTTAGTTGTTTAGGTAACCTTTCACAGCCTCGTTGCTCAGTTAGAGGGATACTAACTAGTTAGTTGTTTAGGTAACCTTTCACAGCCTCGTTGCTCAGTTAGAGGGATACTAACTAGTTGTTTAGGTAACCTTTCACAGCCTCGTTGCTCAGTTAGAGGGATACTAACTAGTTAGTTGTTTAGGTAACCTTTCACAGCCTCGTTGCTCAGTTAGAGGGATACTAACTAGTTAGTTGTCTAGGTAACCTTTCACAGCCTCGTTGCTCAGTTAGAGGGATACTAACTAGTTAGTTGTTTAGGTAACCTTTCACAGCCTCGTTGCTCAGTTAGAGGGATACTAACTAGTTAGTTGTTTAGGTAACCTTTCACAGCCTCGTTGCTCAGTTAGAGGGATACTAACTAGTTAGTTGTTTAGGTAACCTTTCACAGCCTCGTTGCTCAGTTAGAGGGATACTAACTAGTTAGTTGTTTAGGTAACCTTTCACAGCCTCGTTGCTCAGTTAGAGGGATACTAACTAGTTAGTTGTTTAGGTAACCTTTCACAGCCTCGTTGCTCAGTTAGAGGGATACTAACTAGTTAGTTGTTTAGGTAACCTTTCACAGCCTCGTTGCTCAGTTAGAGGGATACTAACTAGTTAGTTGTTTAGGTAACCTTTCACAGCCTCGTTGCTCAGTTAGAGGGATACTAACTAGTTAGTTGTTTAGGTAACCTTTCACAGCCTCGTTGCTCAGTTAGAGGGATACTAACTAGTTAGTTGTTTAGGTAACCTTTCACAGCCTCGTTGCTCAGTTAGAGGGATACTAACTAGTTAGTTGTTTAGGTAACCTTTCACAGCCTCGTTGCTCAGTTAGAGGGATACTAACTAGTTAGTTGTTTAGGTAACCTTTCACAGCCTCGTTGCTCAGTTAGAGGGATACTAACTAGTTAGTTGTTTAGGTAACCTTTCACAGCCTCGTTGCTCAGTTAGAGGGATACTAACTAGTTAGTTGTTTAGGTAACCTTTCACAGCCTCGTTGCTCAGTTAGAGGGATACTAACTAGTTAGTTGTTTAGGTAACCTTTCACAGCCTCGTTTTTGTTTATTAAATCCCTGTAATACGATATCGTGTAGTTGAGGTAAACTCAGCTAGTATCCCCAGCCGAGGTGGCCAGATATATTCACCTTTGGCATTTACAGCACAGCTTGTGTTGGCTGTCTACGGGTCGAAAGTCTAGCAAGGCTATTCAACAATATTTATGAAGCTATGTATGCAATCTTATCTAACCATATGATATACAGTTGAATCTACTAGCCAGTCAGGCTTACTGGAGATGTGTGTACACAGCTCTTTACAGTGTCTGTAAACCAAACACTGGGTTTGATATGCCGCTACCTGTGTCTGTCGTGTCCTCACCCGTCTACGTTGTCCTGGTCTCTGTGTAGATGGTGTCTTATAAGCGACTGAGCCCAGAGGATGTCCAGTTCACCAACGCTGCTGCTTCAGAGGAGGCTCCTGTACGGGAGGAGGTGAGAGAACTACCGGACACTCTAGTGGGATTCTGTCATGTATAGGAATGTAGTTACATTTTACCCCAACCCTACAGTACCAGTCAAAAGTTTGGGACACACCTACTCATTCAAGGGTTTAGAACACCTACTCATTCAAGGGTTTAGAACACCTACTCATTCAAGGGTTTAGAACACCTACTCATTCAAGGGTTTAGAACACCTACTCATTCAAGGGTTTTAGAACACCTACTCATTCAAGGGTTTAGAACACCTACTCATTCAAGGGTTTTAGAACACCTACTCATTCAAGGGATAGAACACCTACTCATTCAAGGGTTTTAGAACACCTACTCATTCAAGGGTTAGAACACCTACTCATTCAAGGGTTTAGAACACCTACTCATTCAAGGGTTTTAGAACACCAACTCATTCAAGGGTTTAGAACACCTACTCATTCAAGGGTTTTAGAACACCTACTCATTCAAGGGATAGAACACCTACTCATTCAAGGGTTTTAGAACACCTACTCATTCAAGGGTTAGAACACCTACTCATTCAAGGGTTAGAACACCTACTCATTCAAGGGTTTAGAACACCTACTCATTCAAGGGTTTTAGAACACCTACTCATTCAAGGGTTTAGAACACCTACTCATTCAAGGGTTTAGAACACCTACTCATTCAAGGGTTTAGAACACCTACTCATTCAAGGGTTTAGAACACCTACTCATTCAAGGGTTTAGAACACCTACTCATTCAAGGGTTTAGAACACCTACTCATTCAAGGGTTTAGAACACCTACTCATTCAAGGGTTTAGAACACCTACTCATTCAAGGGTTTAGAACACCTACTCATTCAAGGGTTTAGAACACCTACTCATTCAAGGGGTTTTTCTTTATTTTTACTATTTTCTACATTGTAGAATAATAGTGAAGACATCAACACTATGAAATAACACAAATGGAATCATGTAATAATCAGAAAAGTGTTAAACAAATCAAAATATGGTTTATGTTGAGATGTCTGTTATTCTGTGAAGCATTTATTTGGCTGCAATCTGAGGCTGGTAACTCTAATGAACTTATCCTCTGCAGCAGAGGTAACTCTGGGTCTTCCTTTCCTGTGGTGGTCCTCATGAGAGACAGTTTCATCATAGCGCTTGATGGTTTTTGTGACTGCACTTGAAGAAACTTTCAAAGTTCTGAAAATGTTCCTTATTGACTGATCTTCGTGTCTTAAAGTAATGATGGACCGTCATTTTTCTTTGCTTATTTGAGCTGTTCTTGCCATAATATAGACTTGGTCTTTTACCAAATAGGGCTATTTTCTGTATACCACCCCTACCATGTCAAACACAACTGATTGTCTCAAATGCATTAAGAAGGAAATAAATTAAACAAATGTACTTTTAACAAGGCACACCTGTTAATTGAAATGCATTCCAGGTGACTACCTCATGTAGCTGGTTGAGAGAATGCCAAGAGTGTGCAAAGCTGTCATCAAGGCAAAGGGTGGCGACTCTGAAGAATCTCAAATATTTGGATTTGTTCAACACTTTTTGTTGTTGTTGGTTACTACATGATTCCATTTGTGTTACTTCGTAGTTTTGATGATCTTCACTGTTATTCTACAATGTAGAAAATAGTGAAACATTAAAGGAAACTCTTAAATTAGTAGTTGTGTCCAAACCTTTGACTGGTACTGTACATAGTACCTCAACTGCTTTACACCCCTGCATTTCTTACAAAAGAGCAGAAACAGACTGGCACTCAGATGATTGACTAGTGTCCTGCCCAGGACCCACTGTACACCAAGCTGCAGAAACAGACTGGCAGGTGATTGACTAGTGTCCTGCCCAGGACCCACTGTACACCAAGCTGCAGAAACAGACTGGCAGGTGATTGACTAGTGTCCTGCCCAGGACCCACTGTACACCAAGCTGCAGAAACAGACTGGCAGGTGATTGACTAGTGTCCTGCCCAGGACCCACTGTACACCAAGCTGCAGAAACAGACTGGCAGGTGATTGACTAGTGTCCTGCCCAGGACCCACTGTACACCAAGCTGCAGAAACAGACTGGCAGGTGATTGACTAGTGTCCTGCCCAGGACCCACTGTACACCAAGCTGCAGAAACAGACAGGCAGGTGATTGACTAGTGTCCTGCCCAGGACCCACTGTACACCAAGCTGCAGAAACAGACTGGCAGGTGATTGACTAGTGTCCTGCCCAGGACCCACTGTACACCAAGCTGCAGAAACAGACAGGCAGGTGATTGACTAGTGTCCTGCCCAGGACCCACTGTACACCAAGCTGCAGAAACAGACTGGCAGGTGATTGACTAGTGTCCTGCCCAGGACCCACTGTACACCAAGCTGCAGAAACAGGCTCCTGCCCCTATGAGCCGTTCTGACTCGCACAAGCCAAGGCTCACGTTCTTACCCAGACTACACCAGTGTTTTGTACTGTCTTGTACTCTACGGTTTAGTATTGTGTCGTATTGCAGTCAAACTGTAACTGTTGTTGTGATTTCAGGGGAAGGACCCAGAGGAGACAGAGCGCCCCCTGCTGCCTCGGGAGGCCCTCCTGTTCTGCCACCACGGCCCTCATCTCCCTGGGCTCCCTGCTGCTCCTGGTCTGTGGCCTCTGGCTTCTGGTGACCATCTTCTGGCTCCAAGCCCCCTCCAACAGCGCCCCCACAGGGCCCCGCCGCCCAGGGCTCCCCAGGGACGGGTGGGGAGACAGGGAGTAGAGCCCTACCAGAGCCCCAGGCTTGTGGAGTGGTCCCAGAGGCCTGGAGGTTTGACTGCTACCCAGAGAGAGGGGTGGTGGTGACCAGGGAGTTGTGTGAGGCGAGGAACTGTTGCTTGAGGAGGCAGGGAGGACTGCCTCCTCCTTCCCCCTGCCCCGGGGAGGAACGGTGTTCCCTGGTGTTTCTACCCTCCTGGGTTCCCCTCCTACTCCCTGGTGTCTGTTAACACCACAGACGTGGGTCAGACGGGAACTCTGGTGAAGACGGTGAAGACCTACTACCCTAAAGACATTCTGACCTTACAGCTGGAGCTCCTCTATGAGACAGACAACAGGCTCCGAGTCAGGGTGAGAGGGCAGGGAGGTCACACCAATACATACATAATGACACACAGACAACAGGCTCCGAGTCAGGGTGAGGAGGCAGGGAGGACACACCAATACATACATACTGACACACAGACAACAGGCTCCGAGTCAGGGTGAGGAGGCAGGGAGGTCACACCAATACATACATAATGACACACAGACAACAGGCTCCGAGTCAGGGTGAGGAGGCAGGGAGGTCACACCAATACATACATACTGACACACAGACAACAGGCTCTGAGTCAGGGTGAGGAGGCAGGGAGGACACACCAATACATACATACATACATACATACTGACACACAGACAACAGGCTCCGAGTCAGGGTGAGGAGGCAGGGAGGTCACACCAATACATACAGACTGACACACAGACAACAGGCTCCGAGTCCGGGTGAGGAGGCAGGGAGGTCACACCAATACATACATACTGACACACAGACAACAGGCTCCGAGTCAGGGTGAGGAGGCAGGGAGGACACACCAATACATACATACTGACACACAGACAACAGGCTCCGAGTCAGGGTGAGGAGGCAGGGAGGACACACCAATACATACATACTGACACACAGACAACAGGCTCCGAGTCAGGGTGAGGAGGCAGGGAGGTCACACCAATACATACATAATGACACACAGACAACAGGCTCCGAGTCAGGGTGAGGAGGCAGGGAGGACACACCAATACATACAGTGGGGCAAAAAAGTATTTAGTCAGCCGCCAATTGTGCAAGTTCTCCCACTTAAACAGATGAGAGAGGCCTGTAATTTTCATCAAAGGTACACTTCAACTATGACAAACAAAATGAGAAAAAAATGGTCCCTTATTTTCCACCATGTACTGTATACACACACACACCAATACATACATACTGTACTGTACACACACGCAAATTAATGCTCACACACACAGGCAGAAGTGCGCACACACAAATACAGACAGATGCACATGAATGTACTGTATAGTGTCAGATCTCTGGGGTCTTTGGCCGTCATTCATCTCTCTTTTGTTATGTTCAGATCACCGACCCGTCTGAGTCGCGATTCGAGGTGCCAATCGCCGTGCCCAAGGCCACAGAGAAGGCCTCTAGTCCCGCCTACTCTGTGGAGCTGTCCAATGAGCCGTTTGGCATCATCGTTAAGAGAACTTCCACAGGAGCTGTGCTGTATGCATGAGTTATTCTGTCTCTCTCTCTGTAGTCTCTACTCTGTCTCTCTCTCTGTAGTCTCTACTCTGTCTCTCTCTCTGTAGTCTCTACTCTGTCTCTCTCTCTGTAGTCTCTACTCTGTCTCTCTCTCTGTAGTCTCTACTCTGTCTCTCTCTCTGTAGTCTCTACTCTGTCTCTCTCTCTGTAGTCTCTACTCTGTCTCTCTCTCTGTAGTCTCTACTCTGTCTCTCTCTCTGTAGTCTCTATTCTGTCTCTCTCTCTCTGTAGTCTCTACTCTGTCTCTCTCTCTGTAGTCTCTACTCTGTCTCTCTCTCTGTAGTCTCTACTCTGTCTCTCTCTCTCTCTCTCTCTCTCTCTCTCTGTAGTCTATATTCTCTCTCTCTCTCTCTCTCTCTCTCTCTCTCTCTCTCTCTCTCTCTCTCTCTCTCTCTCTCTCTCTCTCTCTCTCTCTGTCTCTCTCTCTCTCTCTCTCTGTAGTCTCTACTCTGTCTCTCTCTCTGTAGTCTCTACTCTGTCTCTCTCTCTGTAGTCTCTTCTCTGTCTCTCTCTCTCTGTAGTCTCTACTCTGTTTCTCTCTCTCTCTCTGTAGTCTCTACTCTGTTTCTCTCTCTCTCTCTGTAGTCTCTACTCTGTCTCTCTCTCTCTGTAGTCTCTACTCTGTTTCTCTCTCTCTCTCTGTAGTCTCTACTCTGTCTCTCTCTCTCTGTAGTCTCTACTCTGTCTCTCTCTCTCTGTAGTCTCTACTCTGTCTCTCTCTCTGTAGTCTCTACTCTGTCTCTCTCTCTGTAGTCTCTACTCTGTCTCTCTCTCTGTAGTCTCTACTCTGTCTCTCTGTAGTCTCTTCTCTCTCTCACTCTCTCTCTCTCTCTCTCTCTCTCTCTCTCTGTAGTCTCTACTCTGTCTCTCTCTCTCTCTGTAGTCTCTACTCTGTCTCTCTCTCTGTAGTCTCTACTCTGTCTCTCTCTCTGTAGTCTCTACTCTGTCTCTCTCTCTGTAGTCTCTACTCTGTCTCTCTCTCTGTAGTCTCTACTCTGTCTCTCTCTCTGTAGTCTCTATTCTGTCTCTCTCTCTCTGTAGTCTCTACTCTGTCTCTCTCTCTGTAGTCTCTACTCTGTCTCTCTCTCTGTAGTCTCTACTCTGTCTCTCTCTCTGTAGTCTCTATTCTGTCTCTCTCTCTCTGTAGTCTCTACTCTGTCTCTCTCTCTGTAGTCTCTACTCTGTCTCTCTCTCTGTAGTCTCTACTCTGTCTCTCTCTCTCTCTCTCTCTCTCTCTCTCTCTGTAGTCTATATTCTCTCTCTCTCTCTCTCTCTCTCTCTCTCTCTCTCTCTCTCTCTCTCTCTCTCTCTCTCTCTCTCTCTCTCTCTGTAGTCTCTCTCTCTCTCTCTCTCTGTAGTCTCTACTCTGTCTCTCTCTCTGTAGTCTCTACTCTGTCTCTCTCTCTGTAGTCTCTACTCTGTCTCTCTCTCTCTCTCTCTGTAGTCTATATTCTCTCTCTCTGTCTCTCTCTGTAGTCTCTACTCTGTCTCTCTCTCTCTCTCTCTCTGTAGTCTATATTCTCTCTCTCTCTGTCTCTCTCTCTCTCTGTAGTCTCTACTCTGTCTCTCTCTCTCTCTCTCTCTGTAGTCTATATTCTCTCTCTCTCTGTCTCTCTCTCTCTCTGTAGTCTCTACTCTGTTTCTCTCTCTCTCTCTGTAGTCTCTACTCTGTTTCTCTCTCTCTCTGTAGTCTCTACTCTGTTTCTCTCTCTCTCTGTAGTCTCTACTCTGTTTCTCTCTCTCTCTCTGTAGTCTCTACTCTGTTTCTCTCTCTCTCTCTGTAGTCTCTACTCTGTTTCTCTCTCTCTCTCTGTAGTCTATATTCTCTGTCTCTGTCTCTCTGTCTCTCTCTCTCTGTAGTCTCTACTCTGTTTCTCTCTCTGTGTAGTCTCTACTTTCTCTCTGTAGACTCTACTCTCTCTCGGTAGTCTCTTCTCTCTCTCTCCGGCTCTCTCTCTGTAGTCTGGTTGGAGTAATCTGGGAATTGGGCTAGTTTCTTTTGACTTAACATAATGCCTGTGCTTGTGTGTCTGTCTTCATGTTGTGTCTGTCTGTCTCTCTCTGTCTCTCTCTCTGTAGTCCCCCCCAGCCTCAACACCACGGTAGCTCCTCTGTTCTACTGTGACCAGTTCCTCCAGCTGTCCAGCAGTCTGTCCAGTCAGTACATCTATGGGCTGGGAGAACACCGCTCCTCCTTCCTACACGACATCCACTGGAACACCCTCACCATGTGGGCTAGAGACGTGGCGCCCACGGTAACGACTCCCGTCTCCAGACCACATATCATCCCTTCTACCTGACCATGACTTTTCTATATCCTGTGTCTGTAGGACCTCATCCCTTCCACCTGACCATGACTATTCTATATCCTGTGTCTGTAGGACCTCATCCCTTCTACCTGACCATGAATATTCTATATCCTGTGTCTGTAGGACCTCATCCCTTCTACCTGACAGTGACTCTATTCTATATCCTGTGTCTGTAGGACCTCATCCCTTCTACCTGACCATGACTCTATTCTATATCCTGTGTCTGTAGGACCTCATCCCTTCTACCTGACCATGACTCTATTCTATATCCTGTGTCTGTAGGACCTCATCCCTTCTACCTGACCATGACTCTATTCTATATCCTGTGTCTGTAGGACCTCATCCCTTCTACCTGACCATGACTCTATTCTATATCCTGTGTCTGTAGGACCTCATCCCTTCTACCTGACCGTGACTCTATTCTATATCCTGTGTCTGTAGGACCCCATCCCTTCTACCTGACCGTGACTCTATTCTATATCCTGTGTCTGTATGACCTCATCCCTTCTACCTGACCGTGACTCTATTCTATATCCTGTGTCTGTAGGAGCTGACTAACCTGTACGGGGTTCATCCCTTCTACCTGACCGTGACTCTATTCTATATCCTATGTCTGTAGGAGCTGACTAACCTGTACGGGGTTCATCCCTTCTACCTGACCATGATTCTATTCTATATCCTGTGTCTGTAGGACCTCATCCCTTCTACCTGACCGTGACTCTATTCTATATCCTGTGTCTGTAGGACCTCATCCCTTCTACCTGACCGTGACTATTCTATATCCTGTGTCTGTAGGAGCTGACTAACCTGTACGGGGTTCATCCCTTCTACCTGACCATGACTCTATTCTATATCCTGTGTCTGTAGGACCTCATCCCTTCTACCTGACCGTGACTCTATTCTATATCCTGTGTCTGTAGGACCTCATCCCTTCTACCTGACCATGACTCTATTCTATATCCTGTGTCTGTAGGACCTCATCCCTTCTACCTGACCGTGACTCTATTCTATATCCTGTGTCTGTAGGACCTCATCCCTTCTACCTGACCGTGACTCTATTCTATATCCTGTGTCTGTAGGACCTCATCCCTTCTACCTGACCATGACTCTATTCTATATCCTGTGTCTGTAGGACCTCATCTCTTCTACCTGACCGTGACTCTATTCTATATCCTGTCTGTAGGACCTCATCCCTTCTACCTGACCATGACTCTATTCTATATCCTGTGTCTGTAGGACCTCATCCCTTCTACCTGACCGTGACTCTATTCTATATCCTGTGTCTGTAGGAGCTGACTAACCTGTACGGGGTTCATCCCTTCTATCTGGCGATAGATGAGGGAGGGACGGGGACAGCACATGGATTCTTCCTGCTCAACAGCAACGCGATGGGTCAGTGGCCACGTCCCATTACTACCTTTACTACCTTTACTCTAGCTCCTGTTTACTGGGACGCGATGGGTCAGTGGCCACGTCCCATTACTACCTTTACTCTAGCTCCTGTTTACTGGGACATGATGGGTCAGTGGCCACGTCCCATTACTACCATTACTACCTTTACTCTAGCTCCTGTTTACTGGGACATGATGGGTCAGTGGCCACGTCCCATTACTACCATTACTACCTTTACTCTAGCTCCTGTTTACTGGGACATGATGGGTCAGTGGCCACGTCCCATTACTACCATTACTACCTTTACTCTAGCTCCTGTTTACTGGGACATGATGGGTCAGTGGCCACGTCCCATTACTACCATTACTACCTTTACTCTAGCTCCTGTTTACCTGGGACAGGATGGGTCAGGTGGCCACGTCCCATTTCTACCATTACTACCTTTACTCTAGCTCCTGTTTACTGGGACATGATGGGTCAGTGGCCACGTCCCATTACTACCATTACTACCTTTACTCTAGCTCCTGTTTACTGGGACATGATGGGTCAGGTGGCCACGTCCCATTACTACCATTACTACCTTTACTCTAGCTCCTGTTTACTGGGACACGATGGGTCAGTGGCCACGTCCCATTACTACCTTTACTCTAGCTCCTGTTTACTGGGACATGATGGGTCAGGTGGCCACGTCCCATTACTACCATTACTACCTTTACTCTAGCTCCTGTTTACTGGGACACGATGGGTCAGTGGCCACGTCCCATTACTACCATTACTACCTTTACTCTAGCTCCTGTTTACTGGGACATGATGGGTCAGTGGCCACGTCCCATTACTACCATTACTACCTTTACTCTAGCTCCTGTTTACTGGGACATGATGGGTCAGTGGCCACGTCCCATTTCTACCATTACTACCTTTACTCTAGCTCCTGTTTACTGGGACATGATGGGTCAGTGGCCACGTCCCATTTCTACCATTACTACCTTTACTCTAGCTCCTGTTTACTGGGACATGATGGGTCAGGTGGCCACGTCCCATTACTACCATTACTACCTTTACTCTAGCTCCTGTTTACTGGGACATGATGGGTCAGGTGGCCACGTCCCATTACTACCATTACTACCTTTACTCTAGCTCCTGTTTACTGGGACATGATGGGTCAGGTGGCCACGTCCCATTACTACCATTACTACCTTTACTCTAGCTCCTGTTTACTGGGACATGATGGGTCAGGTGGCCACGTCCCATTACTACCATTACTACCTTTACTCTAGCTCCTGTTTACTGGGACATGATGGGTCAGGTGGCCACGTCCCATTACTACCATTACTACCTTTACTCTAGCTCCTGTTTACTGGGACATGATGGGTCAGGTGGCCACGTCCCATTACTACCATTACTACCTTTACTCTAGCTCCTGTTTACTGGGACATGATGGGTCAGGTGGCCACGTCCCATTACTACCATTACTACCTTTACTCTAGCTCCTGTTTACTGGGACATGATGGGTCAGGTGGCCACGTCCCATTACTACCATTACTACCTTTACTCTAGCTCCTGTTTACTGGGACATGATGGGTCAGGTGGCCACGTCCCATTACTACCATTACTACCTTTACTCTAGCTCCTGTTTACTGGGACATGATGGGTCAGGTGGCCACGTCCCATTACTACCATTACTACCTTTACTCTAGCTCCTGTTTACTGGGACATGATGGGTCAGGTGGCCACGTCCCATTACTACCATTACTACCTTTACTCTAGCTCCTGTTTACTGGGACATGATGGGTCAGGTGGCCACGTCCCATTACTACCATTACTACCTTTACTCTAGCTCCTGTTTACTGGGACACGATGGGTCAGTGGCCACGTCCCATTACTACCATTACTACCTTTACTCTAGCTCCTGTTTACTGGGACACGATGGGTCAGGTGGCCACGTCCCATTACTACCATTACTACCTTTACTCTAGCTCCTGTTTACTGGGACACGATGGGTCAGGTGGCCACGTCCCATTTCTACCATTACTACCTTTACTCTAGCTCCTGTTTACTGGGACATGATGGGTCAGGTGGCCACGTCCCATTACTACCATTACTACCTTTACTCTAGCTCCTGTTTTTACTGGGACATGATGGGTCAGTGGCCACGTCCCATTACTACCATTACTACCTTTACTCTAGCTCCTGTTTACTGGGACATGATGGGTCAGGTGGCCACATCCCATTACTACCATTACTACCTTTACTCTAGCTCCTGTTTACTGGGACATGATGGGTCAGGTGGCCACGTCCCATTACTACCATTACTACCTTTACTCTAGCTCCTGTTTACTGGGACATGATGGGTCAGTGGCCACGTCCCATTACTACCATTACTACCTTTACTCTAGCTCCTGTTTACTGGGACATGATGGGTCAGGTGGCCACGTCCCATTACTACCATTACTACCTTTACTCTAGCTCCTGTTTACTGGGACATGATGGGTCAGGTGGCCACGTCCCATTACTACCATTACTACCTTTACTCTAGCTCCTGTTTACTGGGACATGATGGGTCAGGTGGCCACGTCCCATTACTACCATTACTACCTTTACTCTAGCTCCTGTTTACTGGGACATGATGGGTCAGGTGGCCACGTCCCATTACTACCATTACTACCTTTACTCTAGCTCCTGTTTACTGGGACATGATGGGTCAGGTGGCCACGTCCCATTACTACCATTACTACCTTTACTCTAGCTCCTGTTTACTGGGACATGATGGGTCAGGTGGCCACGTCCCATTACTACCATTACTACCTTTACTCTAGCTCCTGTTTACTGGGACATGATGGGTCAGGTGGCCACGTCCCATTACTACCATTACTACCTTTACTCTAGCTCCTGTTTACTGGGACATGATGGGTCAGGTGGCCACGTCCCATTACTACCATTACTACCTTTACTCTAGCTCCTGTTTACTGGGACATGATGGGTCAGGTGGCCACGTCCCATTTCTACCATTACTACCTTTACTCTAGCTCCTGTTTACTGGGACATGATGGGTCAGGTGGCCACGTCCCATTACTACCATTACTACCTTTACTCTAGCTCCTGTTTACTGGGACATGATGGGTCAGGTGGCCACGTCCCATTACTACCATTACTACCTTTACTCTAGCTCCTGTTTACTGGGACATGATGGGTCAGGTGGCCACGTCCCATTACTACCATTACTACCTTTACTCTAGCTCCTGTTTACTGGGACATGATGGGTCAGGTGGCCACGTCCCATTACTACCATTACTACCTTTACTCTAGCTCCTGTTTACTGGGACATGATGGGTCAGGTGACCACGTCCCATTACTACCATTACTACCTTTACTCTAGCTCCTGTTTACTGGGACATGATGGGTCAGGTGGCCACGTCCCATTACTACCATTACTACCTTTACTCTAGCTCCTGTTTACTGGGACATGATGGGTCAGGTGGCCACGTCCCATTACTACCATTACTACCTTTACTCTAGCTCCTGTTTACTGGGACATGATGGGTCAGGTGGCCACGTCCCATTTCTACCATTACTACCTTTACTCTAGCTCCTGTTTACTGGGACATGATGGGTCAGGTGGCCACGTCCCATTACTACCATTACTACCTTTACTCTAGCTCCTGTTTACTGGGACATGATGGGTCAGGTGGCCACGTCCCATTACTACCATTACTACCTTTACTCTAGCTCCTGTTTACTGGGACATGATGGGTCAGGTGGCCACGTCCCATTACTACCATTACTACCTTTACTCTAGCTCCTGTTTACTGGGACATGATGGGTCAGGTGGCCACGTCCCATTACTACCATTACTACCTTTACTCTAGCTCCTGTTTACTGGGACATGATGGGTCAGGTGACCACGTCCCATTACTACCATTACTACCTTTACTCTAGCTCCTGTTTACTGGGACACGATGGGTCAGTGGTCACGTCCCATTACTACCATTACTACCTTTACTCTAGCTCCTCTTTACTGGGACATGATGGGTCAGTGGCCACGTCCCATTACTACCATTACTACCTTTACTCTAGCTCCTGTTTACTGGGACATGATGGGTCAGTGGCCACGTCCCATTTCTACCATTACTACCTTTACTCTAGCTCCTGTTTACTGGGACATGATGGGTCAGTGGCCACGTCCCATTTCTACCATTACTACCTTTACTCTAGCTCCTGTTTACTGGGACATGATGGGTCAGGTGGCCACGTCCCATTACTACCATTACTACCTTTACTCTAGCTCCTGTTTACTGGGACATGATGGGTCAGGTGGCCACGTCCCATTACTACCATTACTACCTTTACTCTAGCTCCTGTTTACTGGGACATGATGGGTCAGGTGGCCACGTCCCATTACTACCATTACTACCTTTACTCTAGCTCCTGTTTACTGGGACATGATGGGTCAGGTGGCCACGTCCCATTACTACCATTACTACCTTTACTCTAGCTCCTGTTTACTGGGACATGATGGGTCAGGTGGCCACGTCCCATTACTACCATTACTACCTTTACTCTAGCTCCTGTTTACTGGGACATGATGGGTCAGGTGGCCACGTCCCATTACTACCATTACTACCTTTACTCTAGCTCCTGTTTACTGGGACATGATGGGTCAGGTGGCCACGTCCCATTACTACCATTACTACCTTTACTCTAGCTCCTGTTTACTGGGACATGATGGGTCAGGTGGCCACGTCCCATTACTACCATTACTACCTTTACTCTAGCTCCTGTTTACTGGGACATGATGGGTCAGGTGGCTGGCCTGTTCCGTTTCAACCACCTTTTACGTTCAGTATGTTGAATCTCTGTTGCTGTCTGAGCGATGCTGTCTGAGCGATGCTGTCTGAGCGATGCTGTCTGAGCGATGCTGTGTGGTCTTCATGGCGTGTTTATGAATGCTGTGTGGATGTTGGTTCTGTAGACGTCGTCCTCCAGCCGGGCCCTGCCATCACCTGGCGCACCATCGGTGGGATCCTGGACTTCTACGTCTTTCTGGGTCCCGATCCGGCCTCTGTGATTGGACAGTATTTGGAGGTCGTAGGTCAGTCTACAGAAAGATAAGGACCTATTTCTTCCTCGTGTCCTTGGAAGTCGTCACTGTCTGATTCTCGACCGTCACCTCTCTCAGGTTACCCCGCCATGCCGGTCTACTGGGCGCTGGGGTACCATCTCTGTCGCTGGGGTTACGGAAGTAGCAATGCCACCTGGGACGTCGTCAAGAACATGAGGAACTATGGGATACCTCAGGTACTGACTCCCTCAGTGTGTGTGTATAGAACATACCTCAGGTACTGACTCCCTCAGTGTGTGTGTATAGAACATACCTCAGGTACTGACTCCCTCAGTGTGTGTGTATAGAACATACCTCAGGTACTGACTCCCTCAGTGTGTGTGTATAGAACATACCTCAGGTACTGACTCCCTCAGTGTGTGTGTATAGAACATACCTCAGGTACTGACTCCCTCAGTGTGTGTGTATAGAACATACCTCAGGTACTGACTCCTCAGTGTGTGTGTATAGAACATACCTCAGGTACTGACTCCCTCAGTGTGTGTGTATAGAACATACCTCAGGTACTGACTCCCTCAGTGTGTGTGTATAGAACATACCTCAGGTACTGACTCCCTCAGTGTGTGTGTATAGAACATACCTCAGGTACTGACTCCCTCAGTGTGTGTGTATAGAACATACCTCAGGTACTGACTCCCTCAGTGTGTGTGTATAGAACATACCTCAGGTACTGACTCCTCAGTGTGTGTGTATAGAACATACCTCAGGTACTGACTCCCTCAGTGTGTGTGTATAGAACATACCTCAGGTACTCACTCCCTCAGTGTGTGTGTATAGAACATACCTCAGGTACTCACTCCCTCAGTGTGTGTGTATAGAACATACCTCAGGTACTCACTCCCTCAGTCTGTGTGTATAGAACATACCTCAGGTACTCACTCCCTCAGTCTGTGTGTATAGAACATACCTCAGGTACTCACTCCCTCAGTGTGTGTGTATAGAACATACCTCAGGTACTCACTCCCTCAGTGTGTGTGTATAGAACATACCTCAGGTACTCACTCCCTCAGTCTGTGTGTATAGAACATACCTCAGGTACTGACTCCCTCAGTGTGTGTGTATAGAACATACCTCAGGTACTGACTCCCTCAGTGTGTGTGTATAGAACATACCTCAGGTACTGACTCCCTCAGTGTGTGTGTATAGAACATACCTCAGGTACTGACTCCCTCAGTGTGTGTGTATAGAACATACCTCAGGTACTGACTCCTCAGTGTGTGTGTATAGAACATACCTCAGGTCTGACTGACTCCCTCAGTGTGTGTGTATAGAACATACCTCAGGTACTGACTCCTCAGTGTGTGTGTATAGAACATACCTCAGGTACTGACTCCCTCAGTGTGTGTGTATAGAACATACCTCAGGTACTGACTCCCTCAGTGTGTGTGTGTATATATGTGTGTATAGAACATACCTCAGGTACTGACTCCCTCAGTGTGTGTGTATAGAACATACCTCAGGTACTGACTCCCTCAGTGTGTG
Source organism: Oncorhynchus gorbuscha (assembly GCF_021184085.1). Classification (NCBI taxonomy): domain Eukaryota; kingdom Metazoa; phylum Chordata; class Actinopteri; order Salmoniformes; family Salmonidae; genus Oncorhynchus; species Oncorhynchus gorbuscha. Next base: position 400,020 of record NC_060190.1, read on the forward strand.
TGTATAGAACATACCTCAGGTACTGACTCCCTCAGTGTGTGTGTATAGAACATACCTCAGGTACTGACTCCCTCAGTGTGTGTGTATAGAACATACCTCAGGTACTGACTCCCTCGGTGTGTGTGTATAGAACATACCTCAGGTACTGACTCCCTCGGTGTGTGTGTATAGAACATACCTCAGGTACTGACTCCCTCAGTGTGTGTGTATAGAACATACCTCAGGTACTGACTCCTCGGTGTGTGTGTGTATAGAACATACCTCAGGTACTGACTCCCTCGGTGTGTGTGTGTAGAACATACCTCAGGTACTGACTCCCTCAGTGTGTGTGTATAGAACATACCTCAGGTACTGACTCCCTCAGTGTGTGTGTTCACTGTTCTTTTCTGCATGGAACAGGGACTGTCTTGTGGAATAACTGTGTGTGTGTGTGTGTTCCAGGATGTGCAGTGGAATGATATAGACTACATGGACCGTTCTCTAGACTTCACCTTTGACCCCACGGCCTTCTCGACCCTGCCTGACATGGTGAAAGACCTGCACAGCCACGGACAGCGCTACGTCATGATGCTGGTACGTTACCCCTCTCCTCCCCCCTCTAGGGGTATTAACCCTCTCCTCCCCCTCTAGGGGTGTTAACCCTCTCCTCCTCCCTCTAGGGGTATTAACCCTCTCCTCCTCCCCCCTCTAGGGGTATTAACCCCCTCTCCCCCCTAACCCCTCCCCCTCTAGGGGTATTAACCCTCTCCTCCCCCTCTAGGGGTATTAACCCTCTCCTCCTCCCCCTCTAGGGGTATTAACCCTCTCCTCCCCCTCTAGGGGTATTAACCCCCCCCTCTAGGGGTATTAACCCTCTCCTCCCCCCTCTAGGGGTATTAACCCCCTCCTCCCCCTCTAGGGGTATTAACCCTCTCCTCCCCCTCTAGGGGTATTAACCCTCTCCTCCTCCCTCTAGGGGTATTAACCCTCTCCTCCTCCCCCCTCTAGGGGTATTAACCCTCCTCCTCCCCCTCTAGGGGTATTAACCCTCTCCTCCTCCCCCTCTAGGGGTATTAACCCTCTCCTCCTCCCCCTCTAGGGGTATTAACCCCTCCTCCTCCCCCTCTAGGGGTATTAACCCTCTCTCCTCCCCCTCTAGGGGTATTAACCCTCTCCTCCCCCTCTAGGGGTATTAACCCTCTCCTCCTCCCCCTCTAGGGGTAACCCTCTCCTCCTAACCCTCTCCTCCTCCCCCTCTAGGGGTATTAACCCTCTCCTCCTCCCCCTCTAGGGGTATTAACCCTCTCCTCCTCCCCCTCTAGGGGTATTAACCCTCTCTCCTCCCCCTCTAGGGGTTAACCCCTCTCCTCCTCCCCCCTCTAGGGGTATTAACCCTCTCCTCCTCCCCCTCTAGGGGTATTAACCCTCTCCTCCTCCCCCCTCTAGGGGTATTAACCCTCTCCTCCTCCCCCTCTAGGGGTATTAACCCTCTCCTCCTCCCCCTCTAGGGGTATTAACCCTCTCCCCCCCTAACCCCTCCCCCTCTAGGGGTATTAACCCTCTCCTCCCCCCTCTAGGGGTATTAACCCTCTCCTCCTCCCCCTCTAGGGGTATTAACCCTCTCCTCCTCCCCCTCTAGGGGTATTAACCCTCTCCTCCTCCCCCTCTAGGGGTATTAACCCTCTCCTCCCCCCTCTAGGGGTATTAACCCTCTCCTCCTCCCCCTCTAGGGGTATTAACCCTCTCCTCCTCCCCCTCTAGGGGTATTAACCCTCTCCTCCTCCCCCTCTAGGGGTACTAACCCCTCTCCTCCCCCTCTAGGGGTACTAACCCTCTCCTCCCCCCTCTAGGGGTATTAACCCCTCTCCTCCCCCTCTAGGGGTATTAACCCCCTCCTCCCCCTCTCCTAACCCCCCCTCTAGGGGTGTTAACCCCTCCTCCTCCCCCTCTAGGGGTATTAACCCCTCTCCTCCCCCCTCTAGGGGTATTAACCCTCTCCTCCCCCCTCTAGGGGTATTAACCCTCTCCTCCTCCCCCTCTAGGGGTACTAACCCTCTCCTCCTCCCCCCCCTCTAGGGGTATTAACCCTCTCCTCCTCCCCCTCTAGGGGTATTAACCCTCTCCTCCTCCCCCTCTAGGGGTATTAACCCTCTCCTCCTCCCCCTCTAGGGGTACTAACCCTCTCCTCCTCCCCCTCTAGGGGTACTAACCCTCTCCTCCTCCCCCTCTAGGGGAGTTAACCCCTCTCCTCCCCCTCTAGGGAGTTAACCCTCTCCTCCTCCCCTCTAGGGGTACTAACCCTCTCCTCCTCCCCCTCTAGGGGTATTAACCCTCCTCCTCCTCCTCCCCCTCTAGGGGTATTAACCCCTCTCCTCCTCCCTCCTCTAGGGGTATTAACCCTCTCCTCCTCCCCCTCTAGGGGTATTAACCCTCTTCTCCTCCCCCTCTAGGGGTATTAACCCTCTCCTCCTCCCCCCTCTAGGGGTATTAACCCCCTCCTCCTCCCCCTCTAGAGGTATTAACCCTCTCCTCTTCCCCCTCTAGGGGTATTAACCCTCTCCTCCTCCCCCGGATATTAACCCTCTCCTCCTCCCCTCTAGGGGTATTAACCCTCTCCTCCTCCCCCTCTAGGGGTATTAACCCTCTCCTCCTCCCCCCTCTAGGGGTATTAACCCTCTCCTCCTCCCCCTCTAGGGGTATTAACCCTCTCCTCCTCCCCCTCTAGGGGTATTAACCCCTCCTCCTCCCCCTCTAGGGGTACTAACCCCTCTCCTCCTCCTCCCTCTAGGGGTACTAACCCTCTCCTCCTCCTCCCTCTAGGGGTACTAACCCTCTCCTCCTCCCCCCTCTAGGGGTATTAACCCTCTCCTCCTCCCCCCTCTAGGGGTATTAACCCTCTCCTCCTCCCCCCTCTAGGGGTACTAACCCTCTCCTCCCTCTACAGGACCCGGGTATCAGCAGTGTCCAGCTAGAAGGAGGGTACTGGCCGTATGACGAAGGTCTGAGGAGAGGAGTCTTCATCAATCACACAGATGGAAGCACAATCATCGGGAAGGTAGGGAGACACACACACACAGATGGAAACACACACAGATGGACACACACTCACCAGGAAGGTAGGGAGACACACACAGATGGAAACACACTCACCAGGAAGGTAGGGAGACACACACAGATGGAAACACACTCACCAGGAAGGTAGGGACCTCTAAAGGTTGCAATCCCAGGTTCTGTGCACGTTCTATCTGTTTGGTACTTACTCACTCCTGAGATGGACCAGCAGCTGGAGATCTCCTAGAGGTTAGAGAGAGAAGGACCAGCAGCTGGAGGTCTCCTAGAGGTTAGAGAGAGATGGACCAGCAGCTGGAGGTCTCCTAGAGGTTAGAGAGAGATGCAGATGGAGGTCTCCTAGAGGTTAGAGAGAGATGGACCAGCAGCTGGAGGTTAGAGAGAGATGGACCAGCAGCTGGAGGTCTCCTAGAGGTTAGAGAGAGATGGACCAGCAGCTGGAGTTTAGCGAGAGATGGACCAGTAGCCAGAGATCTCCTAGAGGTTAGAGAGAGATGCAGCTGGAGGTCTCCTAGAGGTTAGAGGGAGATGGACCAGCAGCTGGAGGTTAGAGAGAGATGGACCAGTAGCTGGAGATCTCCTGGAGGTTAGAGAGAGATGGACCAGCAGCTGGAGGTCTCCTAGAGGTTAGAGAGAGATGGACCAGCAGCTGGAGATCTCCTGGAGGTTAGAGAGATATGGACCAGCAGCTGGAGGTCTCCTAGAGGTTAGAGAGAGATGGACCAGCAGCTGGAGGTCTCCTGGAGGTTAGAGAGAGATGGACCAGCAGCTGGAGGTCTCCTAGAGGTTAGAGAGAGATGGACCAGCAGCTGGAGGTTAGAGAGAGATGGACCAGCAGCTGGAGGAAGTGGGTTGACAGCTACATGCCGTATCCTGCCTGCCATTGTGCCTTTGAGCAAGACCATTAACCTCTAAAATGGCTTACTGCGCCTCCCCTCTGCTCCAGCCTGTTTTATCTGTGTTTGTTTCTGTGGGATAACTACCTCTCTTTTACCTTTTTACCTTGACTCTCTCTCTCTCTCCTATGTTGTTCACCTCTCTCTCTCTCTCTCCTATGTTGTTCACCTCTCTCTCTCTCTCTCCTATGTTGTTCACCTCTCTCTCTCTCCTATGTTGTTCACCTCTCTCTCTCTCTCCTATGTTGTTCACCTCTCTCTCTCTCTCTCTATGTTGTTCACCTCTCTCTCTGTTCTCTCTCTCTCTATGTTGTTCACTCTCTCTCTCTCTCTATGTTGTTCACTCTCTCTCTCTCTCTCCTATGTTGTTCACCTCTCTCTCTCTCTCTCCTATGTTGTTCACCTCTCTCTCTATGTTGTTCTCTCTCTCTCCTATGTTGTTCACCTCTCTCTCTCTCTCCTATGTTGTTCACTCTCTCTCTCTCCTATGTTGTTCACCTCTCTCTCTCTCTCTATGTTGTTCACCTCTCTCTCTCTCTCTCCTATGTTGTTCACCTCTCTCTCTCTCTCTCTCCTATGTTGTTCACCTCTCTCTCTCTCTCCTATGTTGTTCTCTCTCTCTCTCTCTCCTATGTTGTTCACCTCTCTCTCTCTCTCTCCTATGTTGTTCACCTCTCTCTCTCTCCTCTCCTATGTTGTTCACCTCTCTCTCTCTCTCTCTCCTATGTTGTTCACTCTCTCTCTCTCTCTCCTATGTTGTTCACCTCTCTCTCTCTCTCCTATGTTGTTCACCTCTCTCTCTCTCTCCTATGTTGTTCACCTCTCTCTCTCTCTCCTATGTTGTTCACCTCTCTCTCTCTCTCTCCTATGTTGTTCACCTCTCTCTCTCTCTCTCTCCTATGTTGTTCACCTCTCTCTCTCTCTCTCCTATGTTGTTCACCCTCTCTCTCTCTCTCCTATGTTGTTCACCTCTCTCTCTCTCTCTCTCTCTCCTATGTTGTTCACCTCTCTCTCTCTCTATGTTGTTCACCTCTCTCTCTCTCTCTCCTATGTTGTTCACCTCTCTCTCTCTCTCCTATGTTGTTCACCTCTCTCTCTCTCTCCTATGTTGTTCACCTCTCTCTCTCTCTCCTATGTTGTTCACCTCTCTCTCTCTCTCCTATGTTGTTCACCTCTCTCTCTCTCTCCTATGTTGTTCACCTCTCTCTCTCTCTCCTATGTTGTTCACCTCTCTCT
>NC_060190.1:410199-413369 GCF_021184085.1 Oncorhynchus gorbuscha
CTCTCTCCTATGTTGTTCACCTCTCTCTCTCTCTCTCTCTATGTTGTTCACTCTCTCTCTCTCTCTCTCCTATGTTGTTCACCTCTCTCTCTCTCTCTCTCCTATGTTGTTCACCTCTCTATGTTGTTCTCTCTCTCTCTCCTATGTTGTTCACCTCTCTCTCTCTCTCTCTCTCCTATGTTGTTCACCTCTCTCTCTCTCTCTCTCCTATGTTGTTCACCTCTCTCTCTCTCTCCTATGTTGTTCCTCTCTCTCTCCTCTATGTTGTTCACCTCTCTCTCTCTCCTATGTTGTTCACCTCTCTCTCTCTCTCTCCTATGTTGTTCACCTCTCTCTCTCTCTCTCTCCTATGTTGTTCACCTCTCTCTCTCTCTCTCCTATGTTGTTCACCTCTCTCTCTCCCTATGTTGTTCACTCTCTCTCTCTCTCTCTATGTTGTTCACCTCTCCCTCTCCTCTCCTCCTCTATGTTGTTCACCTCTCTCTCTCCTCTCCTATGTTGTTCACCTCTCTCTCTCTCCTATGTTGTTCACCTCTCTCTCCTCTCCTATGTTGTTCACCTCTCTCTCCTCTCCTATGTTGTTCACCTCTCTCTCTCCTATGTTGTTCACTCTCTCTCTCTCTCTCTCTATGTTGTTCTCTCTCTCTCTCTCTATGTTGTTCTCTCTCTCCTCTCTCTCCTCTCTCTCCTCTCCACCTCTCCTCTCCTCTCCTATGTTGTTCATCTCTCTCTCTCTCTCTCCTATGTTGTTCACCTCTCCTCTCTCTCTCCTCTCTCTCTCCTCTCCTATGTTGTTCACCTCTCTCTCTCTCCTATGTTGTTCACCTCTCTCCTCTCCTATGTTGTTCACTCTCTCTCTCTCTCCTATGTTGTTCACCTCTCTCTCTCTCTCCTATGTTGTTCACTCTCTCTCTCCTCTCCTATGTTGTTCACCTCTCTCCTCTCCTCTCCTATGTTGTTCACTCTCTCTCTCTCTCTCTCTCCTATGTTGTTCACCCTCTCTCTCTCTCTCCTATGTTGTTCACCTCTCTCTCTCTCTCTCTCTCTCCTCTCCTATGTTGTTCACCTCCTCTCTCTCTCTCCTATGTTGTTCACCTCTCTCTCTCTCTCTCTCTCTCCTATGTTGTTCACCTCTCTCCTCTCTCTCTCTCCTATGTTGTTCACCTCTCCTATGTTGTTCTCTCTCTCTCTCCTATGTTGTTCACCTCTCTCTCTCTCCTATGTTGTTCACCTCTCTCTCTCTCTCTCTCTCCTCTCCTATGTTGTTCACCTCTCTCCTCTCCTCTCCTCTCCTCTCCTATGTTGTTCACCTCTCTCCTCTCCTCTCCTCTCCTATGTTGTTCACCTCTCTCTCTCCTCTCCTATGTTGTTCACCTCTCTCTCCTCTCCTATGTTGTTCACCTCTCCCAGGTGTGGCCAGGTCTGACAGCGTTTCCTGATTTCTCTGATGATGTGACCCATGAGTGGTGGTACGACAATCTCAAGAGGTTCCACGACAAAGTTCCCTTCGACGGACTCTGGATCGTACGTAAGAGTGTGTGTGTGTGTGTGTGTGTGTGTGTGTGTGTGTGTGTGTGTGTGTGTGTGTGTGTGTGTGTGTGTGTGTGTGTGTGTGTGTGTGTGTGTGTGTGTGTGTGTGTGTGTGTGTGTGTGTGTGTGTGCGCTGTCATCTAACCGTGTGTGTGTTTTCCTGTTTCAGTCTGGAGTCAGATATTGTGAACAGCTTTGCCCTCTGACCCCTCTCACTTCTTGCCTAGGACATGAACGAGCCATCTAGCTTCGTGGACGGGTCGACCGTTGGCTGTCCTGACACCGAGCTGGAGAACCCTCCGTACACACCTGGTGAGACACACACACCTCTCTCATCTTGCTCTCTTCCACCTCTCGTTCTCTCAACTCTCTCTTCTCTCTCTCTCATTTGTCTCACCTCTCTCTCATTTCTCTCTCTCTCACTTCTCTCTCACCTCTCTCACTTCTCTCTCACCTCTCTCACTTCTCTCTCACCTCTCATTTCTCTCTCACTTCTCTCTCACCTCTCGTTCTCTCACCTCTCTCTCATTTCTCTCTCACCTCTCATTTCTCTCTCACTTCTCTCTCACCTCTCGTTCTCTCACCTCTCTCTCACTTCTCTCTCACCTCTCTCACTTCTCTCTCACCTCTCTCACCTCTCTCTCTCCCTCTAGGTATATTAGGAGGGTTGTTGAGGGCTAAGACTCTGTGTGCCTCTGCTGTCCAGAAGACCTCGTCTCACTACAACATGCACAGCCTGTATGGCCTTCTAGAAGCTAAGGCCTCGGCTCGGTCAGTACGACACGTACACACTCTGTTACACCACCTAACACTCTGTTACACCACCTAACACTCTGTTACACCACCTAACACTCTGTTACACCACCTAACACTCTGTTACACCACCTAACACTCTGATACACCACCTAACACTCTGATACACCACCTAACACTCTGATACACCACCTAACACTCTGATACACCACCTAACACTCTGATACACCACCTAACACTCTGATACACCACCTAACACTCTGTTACACCACCTAACACTCTGTTACACCACCTAACACTCTGATACACCACCTAACACTCTGATACACCACCTAACACTCTGTTACACCACCTAACACTCTGTTACACCACCTAACACTCTGTTACACCACCTAACACTCTGATACACCACCTAACACTCTGTTACACCACCTAACACTCTGTTACACCACCTAACACTCTGTTACACCACCTAACTAGGATACAGTTAGACGTGACCAATACACCACCTAACTAGGATACAGTTAGACGTGACCAATACACCACCTAACTAGAATACAGTTAGACGTGACCAATACACCACCTAACTAGGATACAGTCAGACGTGACCAATACACCACCTAACTAGGATACAGTCAGACACAACTAGGATACAGTCAGACACAACTAGGATACAGTCAGACACAACTAGGATACAGTCAGACACAACTAGGATACAGTCAGACGTGACCAATACACCACCTAACTAGGATACAGTCAGACACAACTAGGATACAGTCAGACACAACTAGGATACAGTCAGACGTGACCAATACACCACCTAACTAGGATACAGTCAGACACAACTAGGATACAGTCAGACACAACTAGGATACAGTCAGACATGA
>NC_060190.1:413469-465969 GCF_021184085.1 Oncorhynchus gorbuscha
TAGGATACAGTCAGACGTGACCAATACACCACCTTACTAGGATACAGTCAGACAGAACTAGGATACAGTCAGACGTGACCAATACACCACCTAACTAGGATACAGTCAGACACAACTAGGATACAGTCAGACGTGACCAACACACCACCTAACTAGGATACAGTCAGACTTGACCAATACACCACCTAACTAGGATACAGTCAGACATGACCAATACACCACCTAACTAGGATACAGTCAGACATGACCAATACACCACCTTACTAGGATACAGTCAGACAGAACTAGGATACAGTCAGACGTGACCAACACACCACCTAACTAGGATACAGTCAGACTTGACCAATACACCACCTAACTAGGATACAGTCAGACGTGACCAATACACCACCTTACTAGGATACAGTCAGACAGAACTAGGATACAGTCAGACGTGACCAATACACCACCTAACTAGGATACAGTCAGACACAACTAGGATACAGTCAGAACACCACAAGGATACAGTCAGACGTGACCAACACACCACCTAACTAGGATACAGTCAGACACAACTAGGATACAGTCAGACGTGACCAACACACCAACTAACTAGGATACAGTCAGACAGAACTAGGATACAGTCAGACGTGACCAATACACCACCTAACTAGGATACAGTCAGACGTGACCAACACACCACCTAACTAGGATACAGTCAGACATGACCAACACCACCTAACTAGGATACAGTCAGACAGAACTAGGATACAGTCAGACGTGACCAATACACCACCTAACTAGGATACAGTCAGACGTGACCAATACACCACCTAACTAGGATACAGTCAGACGTGACCAATACACCACCTAACTAGGATACAGTCAGACGTGACCAACACCACCTAACTAGGATACAGTCAGACGTGACCAATACACCACCTAACTAGGATACAGTCAGACGTGACCAATACACCACCTAACTAGGATGCAGTCAGACGTGACCAATACACCACCTAACTAGGATACAGTCAGACGTGACCAACACCACCTAACTAGGATACAGTCAGACGTGACCAACACACCACCTAACTAGGATACAGTCAGACAGAACTAGGATACAGTCAGACGTGACCAATACACCACCTAACTAGGATACAGTCAGACGTGACCAATACACCACCTAACTAGGATACAGTCAGACGTGACCAATACACCACCTAACTAGGATACAGTCAGACATGACCAATACACCACCTTACTAGGATACAGTCAGACGTGACCAATACACCACCTAACTAGGATACAGTCAGATGTGACCAATACACCACCTAACTAGGATACAGTCATCCATGACCAATACACCACCTAACTAGGATACAGTCAGACGTGACCAATACACCACCTAACTAGGATACAGTCAGACATGACCAATACACCACCTAACTAGGATACAGTCAGACACAACTAGGATACAGTCAGACGTGACCAATACACCACCTAACTAGGATACAGTCAGACGTGACCAATACACCACCTAACTAGGATACAGTCAGACGTGACCAACACACCACCTAACTAGGATACAGTCAGACACAACTAGGATACAGTCAGACACAACTTCTGTAGCTCAGTTGGTAGAGTATGGCGCTTGTAACGCCAGGGTAGTGGGTTCGATTCCCGGGACCACCCATACGTAGAATGTATGCACACATGACTGTAAGTCGCTTTGGATAAAAGCGTCTGCTAAATGGCATATATTATTATTATTATTAACTAGGATACAGTCAGACACAACTAGGATACAGTCAGACACAACTAGGATACAGTCAGACGTGACCAACACACCAACCAACTAGGATACAGTCAGACAGAACTAGGATACAGTCAGACGTGACCAATACACCACCTAACTAGGATACAGTCAGACGTGACCAACACACCACCTAACTAGGATACAGTCAGACACAAATAGGATACAGTCAGACGTGACCAATACACCACCTAACTAGGATACAGTCAGACGTGACCAACACACCACCTAACTAGGATACAGTCAGACACAAATAGGATACAGTCAGACGTGACCAATACACCACCTAACTAGGATACAGTCAGACATGACCAACACACCACCTAACTAGGATACAGTCAGACGTGACCAACACACCACCTAACTAGGATACAGTCAGACAGAACTAGGATACAGTCAGACGTGACCAATACACCACCTAACTAGGATACAGTCAGACGTGACCAATACACCACCTTACTAGGATACAGTCAGACAGAACTAGGATACAGTCAGACGTGACCAATACACCACCTAACTAGGATACAGTCAGACACAACTAGGATACAGTCAGACGTGACCAACACACCACCTAACTAGGATACAGTCAGACTTGACCAATACACCACCTAACTAGGATACAGTCAGACGTGACCAATACACCACCTTACTAGGATACAGTCAGACAGAACTAGGATACAGTCAGACGTGACCAATACACCACCTAACTAGGATACAGTCAGACACAACTAGGATACAGTCAGACACAACTAGGATACAGTCAGACGTGACCAACACACCACCTAACTAGGATACAGTCAGACACAACTAGGATACAGTCAGACGTGACCAACACACCAACTAACTAGGATACAGTCAGACAGAACTAGGATACAGTCAGACGTGACCAATACACCACCTAACTAGGATACAGTCAGACGTGACCAACACACCACCTAACTAGGATACAGTCAGACATGACCAACACCACCTAACTAGGATACAGTCAGACAGAACTAGGATACAGTCAGACGTGACCAATACACCACCTAACTAGGATACAGTCAGACATGACCAATACACCACCTAACTAGGATACAGTCAGACATGACCAACACACCACCTAACTAGGATACAGTCAGACAGAACTAGGATACAGTCAGACGTGACCAATACACCACCTAACTAGGATACAGTCAGACGTGACCAATACACCACCTAACTAGGATACAGTCAGACAGAACTAGGATACAGTCAGACGTGACCAATACACCACCTAACTAGGATACAGTCAGACACAACTAGGATACAGTCAGACGTGACCAACACACCACCTAACTAGGATACAGTCAGACTTGACCAATACACCACCTAACTAGGATACAGTCAGACATGACCAATACACCACCTAACTAGGATACAGTCAGACATGACCAATACACCACCTTACTAGGATACAGTCAGACAGAACTAACTAGGAGACCAACACACCACCTAACTAGGATACAGTCAGTCAATACACCACCTAACTAGGATACAGTCAGACGTGACCAATACACCACCTAACTAGGATACAGTCAGACGTGACCAATACACCACCTAACTAGGATACAGTCAGACACAACTAGGATACAGTCAGACACAACTAGGATACAGTCAGACGTGACCAACACACCACCTAACTAGGATACAGTCAGACACAACTAGGATACAGTCAGACGTGACCAACACACCAACTAACTAGGATACAGTCAGACAGAACTAGGATACAGTCAGACGTGACCAATACACCACCTAACTAGGATACAGTCAGACGTGACCAATACACCACCTTACTAGGATACAGTCAGACAGAACTAGGATACAGTCAGACGTGACCAATACACCACCTAACTAGGATACAGTCAGACACAACTAGGATACAGTCAGACACAACTAGGATACAGTCAGACGTGACCAACACACCACCTAACTAGGATACAGTCAGACAGAACTAGGATACAGTCAGACATGACCAACACCACCTAACTAGGATACAGTCAGACAGAACTAGGATACAGTCAGACGTGACCAATACACCACCTAACTAGGATACAGTCAGACGTGACCAATACACCACCTAACTAGGATACAGTCAGACGTGACCAACACCACCTAACTAGGATACAGTCAGACGTGACCAATACACCACCTAACTAGGATACAGTCAGACGTGACCAATACACCACCTAACTAGGATACAGTCAGATGTGACCAACACCACCTAACTAGGATACAGTCAGACGTGACCAATACACCACCTAACTAGGATACAGTCAGACGTGACCAATACACCACCTAACTAGGATACTGTCAGACATGACCAACACCACCTAACTAGGATACAGTCAGACGTGACCAACACCACCTAACTAGGATACAGTCAGACGTGACCAACACACCACCTAACTAGGATACAGTCAGACAGAACTAGGATACAGTCAGACGTGACCAATACACCACCTAACTAGGATACAGTCAGACGTGACCAATACACCACCTAACTAGGATACAGTCAGACGTGACCAATACACCACCTTACTAGGATATAGTCAGACGTGACCAATACACCACCTAACTAGGATACAGTCAGACGTGACCAATACACCACCTAACTAGGATACAGTCAGACAGAACTAGGATACAGTCAGACGTGACCAACACACCACCTAACTAGGATACAGTCAGACAGAACTAGGATACAGTCAGACGTGACCAACACACCACCTAACTAGGATACAGTCAGACAGAACTAGGATACAGTCAGACGTGACCAATACACCACCTAACTAGGATACAGTCAGACGTGACCAACACACCACCTAACTAGGATACAGTCAGACGTGACCAACACACCACCTAACTAGGATACAGTCAGACAGAACTAGGATACAGTCAGACGTGACCAATACACCACCTAACTAGGATACAGTCAGACGTGACCAACACACCACCTAACTAGGATACAGTCAGATACAGTCAGTGACCAACACCACCTAACCTCAGACAGAACTAGGATACAGTCAGACGTGACCAACACACCACCTAACTAGGATACAGTCAGACACCAACTAGGATACAGTCAGACGTGACCAATACACCACCTAACTAGGATACAGTCAGACTAACTGACAGTCACGTGATACACCACCTAACTAGGATACAGTCAGACGTGACCAATACACCACCTAACTAGGATACAGTCAGACATGACCAATACACCACCTAACTAGGATACAGTCAGACATGACCAATACACCACCTAACTAGGATACAGTCAGACATGACCAATACACCACCTAACTAGGATACAGTCAGACAGAACTAGGATACAGTCAGACGTGACCAATACACCACCTAACTAGGATACTGTCAGACATGACCAACACCACCTAACTAGGATACAGTCAGACGTGACCAACACCACCTAACTAGGATCAGACGTGACCAACACCACCTCAGGATACAGTCAGTGACCAACACACCACCTAACTAGGATACAGTCAGACAGAACTAGGATACAGTCAGACGTGACCAATACACCACCTAACTAGGATACAGTCAGACGTGACCAATACACCACCTAACTAGGATACAGTCAGACGTGACCAATACACCACCTAACTAGGATACAGTCAGACGTGACCAATACACCACCTAACTAGGATACAGTCAGACGTGACCAATACACCACCTAACTAGGATACAGTCAGACAGAACTAGGATACAGTCAGACGTGACCAACACACCACCTAACTAGGATACAGTCAGACAGAACTAGGATACAGTCAGACGTGACCAACACACCACCTAACTAGGATACAGTCAGACAGAACTAGGATACAGTCAGACGTGACCAATACACCACCGAACTAGGATACAGTCAGACGTGACCAACACACCACCTAACTAGGATACAGTCAGACGTGACCAACACACCACCTAACTAGGATACAGTCAGACAGAACTAGGATACAGTCAGACGTGACCAATACACCACCTAACTAGGATACAGTCACTAGGATCCACAGTGACCACACACCACCTAACTAGGATACAGTCAGACGTGACCAACACACCACCTAACTAGGATACAGTCAGACGTGACCAACACACCACCTAACTAGGATACAGTCAGACACAACTAGGATACAGTCAGACGTGACCAATACACCACCTAACTAGGATACAGTCAGACATGACCAATACACCACCTAACTAGGATACAGTCAGACATGACCAATACACCACCTAACTAGGATACAGTCAGACATGACCAATACACCACCTAACTAGGATACAGTCAGACATGACCAATACACCACCTAACTAGGATACAGTCAGACATGACCAATACACCACCTAACTAGGATACAGTCAGACATGACCAATACACCACCTAACTAGGATACAGTCAGACAGAACTAGGATACAGTCAGACATGACCAATACACCACCTAACTAGGATACATTTGAGTTTTCTTTGACGGCCCAATACATATGTTTTCTCTTCTTTCCACCTCCCTCACTCCCCCTCCCTCCCTCACTCCCCCTCCATCCCTCACTCCCCCTCCATCCCTCTCCCACTCCCCCTCCCATCCCTCCTCCCCCCCCCTCCCACCTCTGTAGGGAACCCCCCTCTCTCCTCCCACCTCTGTCTCCTCTCCACCTCTCCCCTCCCTAGGGAACCCCTCTCCACCTCTCCCCCTCCCTCTCTCCACCTCTCCCCCCTCCCTCTCTCCACCTCTCCCTCCCTCCCTCCCTCTCTCCCCCTCCCCAGTGCTCTCCGTATGTTAGGGAACCCTCTCCTCTCCCCCCTCTCTCCCGTTTGTGATCTCCCTCTCTCCCACCCCTCCCAGTGCTCTCCCTCCCACCTCTCCCTCCCTCCCTCTCTCCCCCTCCCACCTCCCCTCCCTCCCACCTCTCCCTCCCTCCCCTCTCCCCTCCCACCTCTCCCTCTCCCTCTCTCCCCCTCCCACTCTCTCACCTCCCTCCCACCTCTCTCCTCTCTCCTCTCCCCCTCCCACCTCCCCAGTGCTCTGAAGCGTATGTTAGGGAACAGAGCGTTTGTGATCTCTCGCTCCACCTTCCCCAGTCAAGGCCAATACTCTGGACACTGGCTTGGAGACAACAGGAGTCACTGGAAGGACATGTACACCTCGATAGCAGGTAAACACACTCACACACTCACACTCACACACACTCACACACACACACACACATACACACTAGGGCTGGGCGATATGTCCAAAATATTAGGATTTGTGTTGTTATGGACGGTTTTACAGTATTTGATGTTTCTGCTTGGTAAAAGTTGTAAATATGTTTTCTGAGTAGTGCAGGACCATTCTCCATTCTTTAACCAGGTGGCCAGTTGAGAACAAGTTCTCATTTACAACTGTGACCTGGCCAAGATAAAGCAAAGCAGTGTGACAAAAGCAACAACAGAGAGTTACACATGGAGTAAACAAACGCACAGTCAATAACACAAAAGAAAATAAACATTTTTAAAAACGAGAAAAACCCCAATCTGTATACAGACAGCAGGGAGATGAGACATGGTCACATGGAACTAGGACATTCTGATGCTTTTCTACTCAACCAAACTAGGACTAAACTGACACTAACGTTGTAATAATGGATACAACTTTTCATTTCTTTAGGACTGTAGAAAAAAATAGATGGTTTTGTCAAAAGAGCTAATGGTGAGGATATTAGGTTCTGTTCTTTCTAGGCTTTGTATCAGACTGGCTCTCTCTGTCACGTGGAACTAGGCTGGTATCTAATCATGTCTCATCTCTCTCTCTGTCACATGGAACTAGGCTGGTATCTAATCATGTCTCATCTCTCTCTCTCTGTCACATGGAACTAGGCTGGTATCTAATCATGTCTCATCTCATCTCTCTCTGTCACATGGAACTAGGCTGGTATCTAATCATGTCTCATCTCTCTCTGTCATGGAACTAGGCTGGTATCTAATCATGTCTCATCTCTCTCTGTCACATGGAACTAGGCTGGTATCTAATCATGTCTCATCTCTCTCTCTCTGTCACATGGAACTAGGCTGGTATCTAATCATGTCTCATCTCTCTCTGTCACATGGAACTAGGCTGGTATCTAATCATGTCTCATCTCTCTCTGTCACATGGAACTAGGCTGGTATCTAATCATGTCTCATCTCTCTCTGTCACATGGAACTAGGCTGGTATCTAATCATGTCTCATCTCTCTCTCTCTGTCACATGGAACTAGGCTGGTATCTAATCATGTCTCATCTCTCTCTCTGTCACATGGAACTAGGCTGGTATCTAATCATGTCTCATCTCTCTCTGTCACATGGAACTAGGCTGGTATCTAATCATGTCTCATCTCTCTCTCTCTGTCACATGGAACTAGGCTGGTATCTAATCATATCTCATCTCTCTCTGTCACATGGAACTAGGCTGGTATCTAATCATGTCTCATCTCTCTCTGTCACATGGAACTAGGCTGGTATCTAATCATGTCTCATCTCTCTCTCTCTGTCACATGGAACTAGGCTGGTATCTAATCATGTCTCATCTCTCTCTGTCACATGGAACTAGGCTGGTATCTAATCATGTCTCATCTCTCTCTGTCACATGGAACTAGGCTGGTATCTAATCATATCTCATCTCTCTCTGTCATGGAACTAGGCTGGTATCTAATCATCTGTCTCATCTCTCTCTGTCACATGGAACTAGGCTGGTATCTAATCATGTCTCATCTCTCTCTGTCACATGGAACTAGGCTGGTATCTAATCATGTCTCATCTCTCTCTGTCACATGGAACTAGGCTGGTATCTAATCATGTCTCATCTCTCTCTGTCACATGGAACTAGGCTGGTATCTAATCATGTCTCATCTCTCTGTCACATGGAACTAGGCTGGTATCTAATCATGTCTCATCTCTCTCTCTCTCTGTCACATGGAACTAGGCTGGTATCTAATCATGTCTCATCTCTCTCTGTCACATGGAACTAGGCTGGTATCTAATCATGTCTCATCTCTCTCTGTCACATGGAACTAGGCTGGTATCTAATCATGTCTCATCCTCTCTCTGTCACATGGAACTAGGCTGGTATCTAATCATGTCTCTCTCTCTCTCTGTCACATGGAACTAGGCTGGTATCTAATCATGTCTCATCTCTCTCTGTCACATGGAACTAGGCTGGTATCTAATCATGTCTCATCTCTCTCTCTGTCACATGGAACTAGGCTGGTATCTAATCATGTCTCATCTCTCTCTCTCTGTCACATGGAACTAGGCTGGTATCTAATCATGTCTCATCTCTCTCTCTCTCTGTCACATGGAACTAGGCTGGTATCTAATCATGTCTCATCTCTCTCTGTCACATGGAACTAGGCTGGTATCTAATCATGTCTCATCTCTCTCTAGCGGTCACATGGAACTAGGCTGGTATCTAATCATGTCTCATCTCTCTCTGTCACATGGAACTAGGCTGGTATCTAATCATGTCTCATCTCTCTCTCTCTGTCACATGGAACTAGGCTGGTATCTAATCATGTCTCATCTCTCTCTCTGTCACATGGAACTAGGCTGGTATCTAATCATGTCTCATCTCAGGTCACATGGAACTAGGCTGGTATCTAATCATGTCTCATCTCTCTCTGTCACATGGAACTAGGCTGGTATCTAATCTGTCTAATCATCTCTCTCTCTCTGTCACATGGAACTAGGCTGGTATCTAATCATGTCTCATCCTCTCTCTGTCACATGGAACTAGGCTGGTATCTAATCATGTCTCATCTCTCTCTGTCACATGGAACTAGGCTGGTATCTAATCATGTCTCATCTCTCTCTGTCAGTCTCATCTCTCTCTGTCTCTCTCTCCATGGAACTAGGCTGGTATCTAATCATGTCTCATCTCTCTCTGTCACATGGAACTAGGCTGGTATCTAATCATGTCTCATCTCTCTCTGTCACATGGAACTAGGCTGGTATCTAATCATGTCTCATCTCTCTCTCACATGGAACTAGGCTGGTATCTAATCATGTCTCATCTCTCTCTGTCAGTGGAACTAGGCTGGTATCTAATCATGTCTCATCTCTCTCTGTCACATGGAACTAGGCTGGTATCTAATCATGTCTCATCTCTCTCTGTCACATGGAACTAGGCTGGTATCTAATCATGTCTCATCTCCTCTGTCACATGGAACTAGGCTGGTATCTAATCATGTCTCAGCCCTGTCACATGGAACTAGGCTGGTATCTAATCTGTGTCTCTCTCTCTAGAGGTCCATGGAACTAGGCTGGTATCTAATCATGTCTCATCTCTCTCTCTGTCATGGAACTAGGCTGGTATCTAATCATGTCTCATCTCTCTGTCACATGGGAGGCTGGTATCTAATCATGTCTCATCTCTCTCTAATCATGAACTAGGCTGGTATCTAATCATGTCTCATCTCTCTCTGTCACATGGAACTAGGCTGGTATCTAATCATGTCTCATCTCCCTCTGTCACATGGAACTAGGCTGGTATCTAATCATGTCTCATCTCTCTCTGTCACATGGAACTAGGCTGGTATCTAATCATGTCTCATCCTCTCTGTCACATGGAACTAGGCTGGTATCTAATCATGTCTCATCTCTCTCTGTCACATGGAACTAGGCTGGTATCTAATCTGTCTCATCTCTCTCTCCCTGTCACATGGAACTAGGCTGGTATCTAATCATGTCTCATCTCTCCTAGAGGTCACATGGAACTAGGCTGGTATCTAATCATGTCTCATCTCTCTCCTCCCCCTCCAGGTATGTTCACCTCTTCAGCATGGAACTAGGCTGGTATCTAATCATGTCTCATCTTCTCTAGAGGTCACATGGAACTAGGCTGATAATCTGTCTCATCTCTCTCAGTCAGTGAACTAGACTGTATCTAATCAGCTCATCTGTCCTAGAGGCTGGAACTCAGCTGGTATCCTGTCTCATCCCTTTCAGCAAGGCTGGTATCTAATCTCTAGGTCACAGAAGGTGGTATCTAATCTCTCACCCTCTAGAGGTCACATGGAACAAGGCTGGACCCCTAAGTGTTCATCCTCTGTCATGGAACTAATGTGTATCTAATCCCTTCAGTATCCTGTCTCATATTCTGTGTCTCATCTCCTCCCAGCCTCAGGACCCCCAGTGTTCAGCCTCTTCAGCCTGTATATTCTGTGTGTCTCCTCCCAGCCTCAGGACCCCCAGTGTTCAGCCCTTCAGCCTGTATATTCTGTGTGTCTCCTCCCAGCCTCAGGACCCCCAGTGTTCAGCCCTTCAGCCTGTATATTCTGTGTCTCTCCTCCCAGCCTCAGGACCCCCAGTGTTCAGCCCTTCAGCCTGTATATTCTGTGTGTCTCTCCTCCCAGCCTCAGGACCCCCAGTGTTCAGCCCTTCAGCCTGTATATTCTGTGTGTCTCTCCTCCCAGCCTCAGGACCCCCAGTGTTCAGCTCAGCCTGTATATTCTGTGTCTCTCCTCCCAGCCTCAGGACCCCCAGTGTTCAGCCTCAGGACCCCCAGTGTTCAGCCCTGTCAGCCTGTATCCCCCTCTACCAATGTGTCTCTCCTCCCAGCCTCAGGACCCCCAGTGTTCAGCCCTTCAGCCTGTATATTCTGTGTGTCTCTCCTCCCAGCCTCAGGACCCCCAGTGTTCAGCCCCTTCAGCCTGTATATTCTGTGTGTCTCTCCTCCCAGCCTCAGGACCCCCAGTGTTCAGCCCTTCAGCCTGTATATTCTGTGTGTCTCTCCTCCCAGCCTCAGGACCCCCAGTGTTCAGCCCTTCAGCCTGTATATTCTGTGTGTCTCTCCTCCCAGCCTCAGGACCCCCAGTGTTCAGCCCTTCAGCCTGTATATTCTGTGTGTCTCTCCTCCCAGCCTCAGGACCCCCAGTGTTCAGCCCTTCAGCCTGTATATTCTGTGTGTCTCTCCTCCCAGCCTCAGGACCCCCAGTGTTCAGCCCTTCAGCCTGTATATTCTGTGTGTCTCTCCTCCCAGCCTCAGGACCCCCAGTGTTCAGCCCTCCAGCCTGTATATTCTGTGTGTCTCTCCTCCCAGCCTCTCCCAGCCTCAGGACCCCCAGTGTTCAGCCCTTCAGCCTGTATATTCTGTGTGTCTCTCCTCCCAGCCTCAGGACCCCCAGTGTTCAGCCCTTCAGCCTGTATATTCTGTGTGTCTCTCCTCCCAGCCTCAGGACCCCCAGTGTTCAGCCCTTCAGCCTGTATATTCTGTGTCTCTCCTCCCAGCCTCAGGACCCCCAGTGTTCAGCCCTTCAGCCTGTATATTCTGTGTCTCTCCTCCCAGCCTCAGGACCCCCAGTGTTCAGCCCTTCAGCCTGTATATTCTGTGTCTCTCCTCCCAGCCTCAGGACCCCCCAGTGTTCAGCCCTTCAGCCTGTATATTCTGTGTCTCTCCTCCCAGCCTCAGGACCCCCCAGTGTTCAGCCCTTCAGCCTGTATATTCTGTGTGTCTCTCCTCCCAGCCTCAGGACCCCCCAGTGTTCAGCCCTTCAGCCTGTATATTCTGTGTCTCTCCTCCCAGCCTCAGGACCCCCCAGTGTTCAGCCCTTCAGCCTGTATATTCTGTGTGTCTCCTCCCAGCCTCAGGACCCCCCAGTGTTCAGCCTGTATATTCTGTGTCTCTCCTCCCAGCCTCAGGACCCCCCAGTGTTCAGCCCTTCAGCCTGTATATTCTGTGTGTCTCTCCTCCCAGCCTCAGGACCCCCCAGTGTTCAGCCCTTCAGCCTGTATATTCTGTCTCTCTCCTCCCAGCCTCAGGACCCCCAGTGTTCAGCCCTTCAGCCTGTATATTCTGTGTCTCTCCTCCCAGCCTCAGGACCCCCCAGTGTTCAGCCCTTCAGCCTGTATATTCTGTGTGTCTCTCCTCCCAGCCTCAGGACCCCCCAGTGTTCAGCCCTTCAGCCTGTATATTCTGTGTGTCTCTCCTCCCAGCCTCAGGACCCCCCAGTGTTCAGCCCTTCAGCCTGTATATTCTGTGTGTCTCTCCTCCCAGCCTCAGGACCCCCAGTGTTCAGCCCTTCAGCCTGTATATTCTGTGTCTCCTCCTCCCAGCCTCAGGACCCCCAGTGTTCAGCCCTTCAGCCTGTATATTCTGTGTGTCTCTCCTCCCAGCCTCAGGACCCCCAGTGTTCAGCCCTCCAGCCTGTATATTCTGTGTGTCTCTCCTCCCAGCCTCAGGACCCCCCAGTGTTCAGCCCTTCAGCCTGTATATTCTGTGTGTCTCTCCTCCCAGCCTCAGGACCCCCCAGTGTTCAGCCCTTCAGCCTGTATATTCTGTGTCTCTCCTCCCAGCCTCAGGACCCCCCAGTGTTCAGCCCTTCAGCCTGTATATTCTGTCTCTCTCCTCCCAGCCTCAGGACCCCCCAGTGTTCAGCCTGTATATTCTGTGTCTCTCCTCCCAGCCTCAGGACCCCCCAGTGTTCAGCCCTCCAGCCTGTATATTCTGTGTGTCTCTCCTCCCAGCCTCAGGACCCCCCAGTGTTCAGCCCTCCAGCCTGTATATTCTGTGTGTCTCTCCTCCCAGCCTCAGGACCCCCCAGTGTTCAGCCCTTCAGCCTGTATATTCTGTGTGTCTCTCCTCCCAGCCTCAGGACCCCCCAGTGTTCAGCCCTTCAGCCTGTATATTCTGTGTGTCTCTCCTCCCAGCCTCAGGACCCCCCAGTGTTCAGCCCTTCAGCCCGTTCAGCCATGAAACAGTCTCTGCTGCTCCGCTCCTCTCTGTTCCCTCTGCTCTACACGCTGTTCCACCGCGCACACACACACGGACACACCGTCGCTCGGCCTCTGCTGTTCGAGTGAGTTACACACACACACACTGGGACACACACACTGGGACACACACACTGGGACACACACACTGGGACACACACTGGGACACACACACTGGGACACACACACTGGGACACACACACTGGGACACACTGGGACACACACTGGGACACACACACACGGACACACACTGGGACACACACACACACACACACTGGGACACACACACACTGGGACACACACTGGGACACACACACTGGGACACACACCACACACACTGGGACACACACACTGGGACACACACACACACACACACACACACACACACACACACACACACACACACACACTGGGACACACACACTGGGACACACACACACTGACACACACTGGGACACACACACACTGGGACACACACACACTGGGACACACACACACTGGGACACACACACACTGGGACACACACACACTGGGACACACACACTGGGACACACACACACTGGGACACACACACACTGGGACACACACACACTGGGACACACACACTGGGACACACACACACTGGGACACACACACTGGGACACACACACTGGGACACACACACACTGGGACACACACACACTGGGACACACACACACTGGGACACACACACACTGGGACACACACACTGGGACACACACACACTGGGACACACACACACTGGGACACACACACACTGGGACACACACACTGGGACACACACACACTGGGACACACACACACTGGGACACACACACTGGGACACACACACACTGGGACACACACACTGGGACACACAGCTCTTTCAGGATGTTCCTGACCAATGTGTGTTCATATCTTTAGGTTCCCCAAGGACGTGAGAACGTATGGGATAGACAGACAGTTCCTATGGGGGAAGAGTTTGATGGTGACACCAGTATTAGATCCAGGTGTGGACTATGTTGTGGGCTACTTCCCTCAGGGTCTCTGGTACGACTACTACACGGTAAGAACACAGCTATATATAACCTACTTAATAAGAACACAGCTATAATAACCCTTAATAACCCTAAACCCCAGGTCTCTACTATACAGTAAGAACACAGCTATATATAACCCTTAATAACCCTTAATAACCCTAACCCCAGGTCTCTACTATACAGTAAGAACACAGCTATATATAACCCTTAATAACCCTAACCCCAGGTCTCTACTATACAGTAAGAACACAGCTATATATAACCCTTAATAACCCTTAATAACCCTTAATAACCCTAACCCCAGGTCTCTACTATACAGTAAGAACACAGCTATATATAACCCTTAATAACCCTTAATAACCCTAACCCCAGGTCTCTACTACACGGTAAGAACACAGCTATATATAACCCTTAATAACCCTTAATAACCCTAATAACCCTAACCCACAGGTCTCTACTATACAGTAAGAACACAGCTATATAGAACACAGCTATATATATAATAACCCTTAACCCTATACTCTTTAATAATAATAACTCTTAATAACCCTATAATAACCCTTAATAACCCTTAATAACCCTAACCCCAGGTCTCTACTATACAGTAAGAACACAGCTATATATATATTAACTATAATAACCCTTAATAACCCTAACCCCAGGTCTCTACTATACAGTAAGAACTATACAGTAAGAACACAGCTATATATATTAACTATAATAACCCTTAATAACCCCAACCCCAGGTCTCTACTATACAGTAAGAACACAGCTATATATATACATAACCCTTAATAACCTTAATTAATAACCCTAACCCCAGGTCTCTACTATACAGTAAGAACACAGCTATATATAATTAACTATAATAACCCTTAATAACCCTAACCCCAGGTCTCTACTATACAGTAAGAACACAGCTATATATATTAACTATACATAACCCTTAATAACCCTTAATAACCCTTAATAACCCCAGGTCTCTACTATACAGTAAGAACACAGCTATATATATTAACTATACATAACCCTTAATAACCCTTAATAACCCTAACCCCAACCCCAGGTCTCTACTATACAGTAACAACACAGCTATATATATTAACTATATATAACCCTTAATAACCCTTAACCCCAGGTCTCTACTATACAGTAAGAACACAGCTATATATATTAACTATACATAACCCTTAATAACCCTTAATAACCCTAACCCCAGGTCTCTACTATACAGTAAGAACACAGCTATATATATTAACTATATATAACCCTTAATAACCCTTAATAACCCTAACCCCAGGTCTCTACTATACAGTAAGAACACAGCTATATATATTAACTATACATAACCCTTAATAACCCTAACCCCAGGTCTCTACTATACAGTAAGAACACAGCTATATATATTAACTATATATAACCCCCTTAATAACCCTTAATAACCCTAACCCCAGGTCTCTACTATACAGTAAGAACACAGCTATATATATTAACTATATATAACCCTTAATAACCCTAACCCCAGGTCTCTACTATACAGTAAGAACACAGCTATATATATTAACTATATATAACCCTTAATAACCCTTAACCCCAGGTCTCTACTATACAGTAAGAACACAGCTATATATATTAACTATATATAACCCTTAATAACCCTTAACCCCAGGTCTCTACTATACAGTAAGAACACAGCTATATATATTAACTATACATAACCCTTAATAACCCTTAATAACCCTTAATAACCCCAACCCCAGGTCTCTACTATACAGTAAGAACACAGCTACCCCATAACAGTAAGAACACCTATATAATTAACCCTTAATAACCCTTAATAACCCCCCAGGTCTCTACTACACGGTAAGAACACAGCTACAGTAATTATTAAAGATAATGAGGGTGTTTTTTAAGGACTGGGGACACTCCTTTTAGTATTGATATATGTTTTATTGATGAGACGGTAAAGTGTTGGATAAAGATTGTCCCGTGGGGCTCGGTTGGTAGTGGGGCGGTGCTTGCAACGCCAGGGTTGTGGGTTCGATTCCCACGGGGGACCAGTACGTAAAACTCTGTCTCTCACTACTGTAAGTGGATAAGAGTTGTATTTAAATGAAGGACTGAAATGTACCAGATGATTGGGAGGTGGAGTCTAAGGGCAGCGGGCGGGACCAGCTGGGACCACTGGATCACACAGGACACAACTAGTAGGAATTCTGGGTAATGACAAATAGAATGCGATGGTAGTTACAAGGCTTTTGTTTCAGGCTTCAGACAACGGCACTTCCACTGAGTGGACAAAACATTAGGAACACCTTCCTGATATTGAGTTACACCCCCATTCAGAACAGCCTTGATTTGTCGGGGGGCCTGGACTCCACAAGGTGTTTCCACAGGGATGCTGGCCTGGACTCCACAAGGTGTTGAAAGCGTTCCACAGGGATGCTGGTCCATGTTGACTCCACAAGGTGTGGAAAGCGTTCCACAGGGATGCTGGTCCATGTGGACTCCACAAGGTGTGGAAAGCGTTCCACAGGGATGCTGGTCCATGTTGACTCCACAAGGTGTGGAAAGCGTTCCACAGGGATGCTGGTCCATGTTGACTCCACAAGGCGAAAGCGTTCCACAGGGATGCTGGTCCATGTGGACTCCACAAGGTGTGGAAAGCGTTCCACAGGGATGCTGGTCCATGTTGACTCCACAAGGTGTGGAAGGGATGCTGGTTCCACAGGGATGCTGGTCCATGTTGACTCCACAAGGTGTGGAAAGCGTTCCACAGGGATGCTGGTCCATGTGGACTCCACAAGGTGTGGAAAGCGTTCCACAGGGATGCTGGTCCATGTTGACTCCACAAGGTGTGGAAAGCGTTTCACAGGGATGCTGGTCCATGTTTCCACAGGGATGCTGGTCCAGGGATGTTGACTCCACAAGGTGTGGAAAGCGTTCCACAGGGATGCTGGTCCATGTTGACTCCACAAGGTGTGGAAAGTGTTCCACAGGGATGCTGGTCCATGTTGGACTCCACAAGGTGTGGAAAGCGTTCCACAGGGATGCTGGTCCATGTTGACTCCACAAGGTGTGGAAAGCGTTCCACAGGGATGCTGGTCCATGTTGACTCCACAAGGTGTGGAAAGCGTTCCACAGGGATGCTGGTCCATGTTGACTCCACAAGGTGTGGAAAGCGTTCCACAGGGATGCTGGTCCATGTGGACTCCACAAGGTGTGGAAAGCGTTTCACAGGGATGCTGGTCCATGTTGACTCCACAAGGTGTGGAAAGCGTTTCACAGGGATGCTGGTCCATGTGGACTCCACAAGGTGTGGAAAGCGTTCCACAGGGATGCTGGTCCATGTTGACTCCACAAGGTGTGGAAAGCGTTCCACAGGGATGCTGGTCCATGTTGACTCCACAAGGTGTGGAAAGCGTTCCACAGGGATGCTGGTCCATGTTGACTCCACAAGGTGTTGAAAGCGTTTCACAGGGATGCTGGTCCATGTTGACTCCACAAGGTGTGGAAAGCGTTTCACAGGGATGCTGGTCCATGTTGACTCCACAAGGTGTTGAAAGCGTTTCACAGGGATGCTGGTCCATGTTGACTCCACAAGGTGTTGAAGGGATGCTGGCGTTGACTCCACAGGGATGCTGGTCCATGTTGACTCCACAAGGTGTTGAAAGCGTTTCACAGGGATATGCTGGTCCATGTTGACTCCACAAGGTGTTGAAAGCGTTTCACAGGGATATGCTGGTCCATGTTGACTCCACAAGGTGTTGAAAGCGTTTCACAGGGATATGCTGGTCCATGTTGACTCCAATGCTTCCCATTGTTGTGTCAAGTTGGTTGGATGTGTGTTGTGTGGTGGACCATTCTTGATACACACAGGAAACTGGTGAGCAGGGAAAAACCCAGCAGCATTGCAGTTCTTGACAAAAACCGGTATACCTGGCACCTACCTGGCACCTACCTGGCACCTGCCTTACCCTGTTCAAAGGCACTTAAATATTTTGTCTTGCCCATTCACCCTCTGAATGGCACACATTCTCACTTGTCTCAAGGTTTAAAATCCTTCAACATGTCTCCTCCCCTTCAGCTACACTGATTGAAGTGGATTTAACAAGTGACATCAATAAGGGATCATAGCTTTCACCTGGATTCACCTGGTCAGTCTGTCATGGAAAGAGCAGGGGTTTTTAATGTTTTGTTCAGTGTATAATGCACATGCTGAATATTGAATCTCTCCTCTCTGTCTCTCACTGTCTCTCTCTGTCTCTCTCTCTCTCTCTCTCTCTCTCTCTCTCTCTCTCTCTCTCTCTCTCTCTCTCTCTGTCTCTCTCTCTGTGTGTCTCTCTCTGTCTCTCTGTCTCTCTCTGTCTCTCCCCCCCCCCCCAGGGTGATTCTATCCATAGTAAAGGAGAAGAGTTGAGGCTCAAGGCTCCTCTAGAGCATATCAACCTTCACCTGAGAGAAGGAGCTGTCATACCTACACAGGTAAACAGACAGACAATAGATGGTCAGGTAGCTGGCTCATCCATGTTATTAGACAGACAATAGATCCTCAGGTAGCTGGCTCATCCATGTTATTAGACAGACAATAGATCCTCAGGTAGCTGGCTCATCCATGTTATTAGACAGACAATAGATCCTCAGGTAGCTGGCTCATCCATGTTATTAGACAGACAATAGATCCTCAGGTAGCTGGCTCATCCATGTTATTAGACAGACAATAGATGGTCAGGTAGCTGGCTCATCCATGTTATTGGACAGACAATAGATCCTCAGGTAGCTGGCTCATCCATGTTATTGGACAGACAATAGATCTCAGGTAGCTGGCTCATCCAGACCCTGATGTTCGATTCTGGCTCTCCATATTATTAGACAGGTCTCAGGTAGCTGGCTCATCCATGTTATTAGACAGACAATAGATCCTCAGGTAGCTGGCTCATCCATGTTATTAGACAGACAATAGATGGTCAGGTAGCTGGCTCATCCATGTTATTAGACAGACAATAGATCCTCAGGTAGCTGGCTCATTAGGGTTTGGCCCATGGCTAGTAGCTGGTCATTGTAAACAACAATTTGTTCTTAACTGACTTGCCCAGTTAAATAAATGTTAAGCTCAGAACAATGATGACTATCAACAGAGTTTCAGGTAGCTGGTTCATCCAAGATGACAGACAATAGATGGTCATGGTCTGGCATCATGTTATTAGACAACAATTCAGATGGTGTAGCTGGCTCTTCCTGTTTTCTCTAGATGGTCAGGTAGCTGGCTCATCCTTTCGTTGGGGCTCTCTGTGTCTGTGTGGGTCGAAGGCCCTGCATCTCAGTGCTGTCGTCACTCTCTCTGTGTGATTCTGCTGTGTCTCTCTCTGTGCATCTCAGTGTGTGTCTCTCCCTGTGTCTGTGTATTGTCTCTGTGATTGTGTCCCTGTGTGTGTGCTCTCTCTCTGTGTCTGTGTGTGTCTCTGTGTCTGTAATTTGTTCTTAACTGTGTGTCTCTGTGTCTGTTGTGTCTCTGACTATCTACAGAGTTTCTGTGTCTGTGTGTGTCTCTGTGTTTGTGTGTCTCTGTGTGTCTGTGTGTCTCTGTGTGTCTCTGTGTGTCTGTGTGTCTCTGTGTCTCTGTGTGTGTCTCTGTGTGTCTCTCTGTGTGTCTGTGTGTCTCTCTGTGTCTGTATGTCTCTCTGTGTCTGTGTGTCTCTCTGTGTCTGTGTGTGTCTCTTTCTGTGTCTGTGTGTCTCTCTGTGTGTTGCTCCCTGTGTGTCTGTCCCAACACTCCCTGTTTGTGTGTCTCAGTCTGTGTCTGCCGCTCCACCTCGTGTCCAGTCTGTCTGTGCGGCTCTGCTGTCTGAGCTGTTCTGGTGTCTCGGTGTGTCTCTCTGTGTCTCTTTGTGTCTGTGTGTCTCTCGTGTGTTCACTGTGTGTCTCTCTGTACAGTCTGTGTGCTCGACCACTACAGACCAGTACGCTCCTCTCTCTACGGTGTCTGTGTGTCTCTCTCTCTGTGTGTCTCTCTCTGTGTCTGTGTGTCTCCGACCACTACAGACCTGTGCGCTCCAACACACCCTACAGACAGTGGTCAGCCGCTCCGACCACTACAGACCTGGAGGAGAGGTACGCTCCGACCACTACAGACCAGACGGCTCCGACCACTACAGACCAGCTGTTCACTACAGACCAGTAGCGCTCCGACCAGACAGACCAGTACGCTCCGAGTGTTCACTGTACAGACCAGTACGCTCCGACCACTACAGACCGTACGCTCCGACCACTACAGACCGGTGCTCCGACCACTACAGACCGGTACGCTCCGACCACTACAGACCGGTACGCTCCGACCACTACAGACCAGTACGCTCCGACCACTACAGACCGATGCGCTCCGACCACTACAGACCAGTACGCTCCGACCACTACAGACCAGTACGCTCCGACCACTACAGACCAGACACGCTCCGACCACTACAGACCAGTACGCTCCGACCACTACAGACCAGTACGCTCCGACCACTACAGACCGGTACGCTCCGACCACTACAGACCAGTACGCTCCGACCACTACAGACCAGTACGCTCCGACCACTACAGACCAGTACGCTCCGACCACTACAGACCGGTACGCTCCGACCACTACAGACCGGTACGCTCCGACCACTACAGACCGGTACGCTCCGACCACTACAGACCGGTACGCTCCGACCACTACAGACCGGTACGCTCCGACCACTACAGACCGGTACGCTCCGACCACTACAGACCAGTACGCTCCGACCACTACAGACCAGTACGCTCCGACCACTACAGACCAGTACGCTCCGACCACTACAGACCAGTACGCTCACGTGTTCTACCACTACTGACACTATAGCCATGACAGCTGGTTCTACTAACACTATAACCATGACAGCTGGTTCTACTAACACTATAACCATGACAGCTGGTTCTACTAACACTATAACCATGACAGCTGGTTCTACTAACACTATAACCATGACAGCTGGTTCTACTAACACTATAACCTTCAACTCTTCTCTACCTATTGTGTTCTAGAACACGATGACATCGGAGGTGCTGCACGACCACGTGGAGGCTTCCTACATCACCGTGGAAACAGCCTCCTTCTATGGCGTGAAGGTGGAGCCTACCAGGGTTACGGTCAACTCCCATGATGCTGCATTCACCTACAGAGCCAATCAGGTGAGACTTGGTGTCAGGAGTCAAAGGTTAAGTGTTTTTTAAAGTTCAGATAATGTTTTAGAGTAGCCATACTCACAATAAAACATTTTTTTAAAGGAATGTAGGGACCTCCCGAGTGGCGCAGGGGTCTAAGGCATTGATCAGTGCTTGAGGCACCAATACAGATCTGGGTTTGATCCCGGGCTGTGTCGCAGCCAGCCGCGACGGGGAGACTCATGAGGCGGCGCACAATTGGCCCAGCGCTGTCCGGGTTGTCCTTGTCTCATCGCGCTCTAGCGACTCCTTGTGGCGGGCCGGGCGCAGTGTGCGCTGACTTCGGTCGCCAGCTGGTACAGTGTTTCCTCCGACTGTGTCCAGAAGCAGTGCGGCTTGGCGGGATCGTGTTTCCTCCGACTGTGTCCAGAAGCAGTGCGGCTTGGCAGGATCGTGTTTCCTCCGACTGTGTCCAGAAGCAGTGCGGCTTGGCGGGATCGTGTTTCCTCCGACTGTGTCCAGAAGCAGTGCGGCTTGGCGGGATCGTGTTTCCTCCGACTGTGTCCAGAAGCAGTGCGGCTTTCCGGGATCGTGTTTCCTCCGACTGTGTCCAGAAGCAGTGCGGCTTGGCGGGATCGTGTTTCCTCCGACTGTGTCCAGAAGCAGTGCGGCTTGGCGGGATCGTGTTTCCTCCGACTGTGTCCAGAAGCAGTGCGGCTTGGCGGGATCGTGTTTCCTCCGACTGCCTCTGTCCCAGGTTGCAGCCATGAGACAAGACTTGTAACTACCAATTGGATATCATGAAGGAGGGTCAAAATAAAAGGTCAAATTCCTCCGACTGTGTCCAGAAAAGCACAAGGTGCCGGTCGTTGAGTTGTAATAGCAGAAAAGCAAGGGATTTCTTGTTTCGTTGAGTTGAGGAAAAGCACAAGGTGCCATTTGTAAATGTTCGTGGTGTTGAGTTGTAATAGCAGAAAAGCACTGCCATTTGTAAATGTAGTCGTTGAATTGTTGCAGAAAAGCCATGCCATTTGTAAAAGAGTTGTAAAGCAGAAAACCAATTTGTAAATGTATCAGTTGAAGAAAAGCACAAGGGTCAAAATAAAAGGTCAAATAAAATGCCATTTGTAAATGTAGTCGTCGTGTTGAGAGTTGTAATAGCAGAAAAGCACAAGGTGCCATTTGTAAATGTAGTCGTTGAGTTGTAATAGCAGAAAAGCACAAGGTGCCATTTGTAAATGTAGTCGTCGTGCACGGACAGTTCTCCTCTGATATTTTTCTCCCCAATTTTGTGACATCCAATTGGTAGTTAGTCTTGTCCCAACGCTGCAACTCCCGTATGGACTCGGGAGAGGCGAAGGTCGAGAGCCGTGCGTCCTCTGAAACCCCGCCAAGTCCCACTGCTTCTAGACACACTGGTCGCTGAACCCGGAAGCCAACCGCACCGCCGGAGGAAACGCCGTACACCTGGCGACCGTGTCAGCGTGGCCCGCCACAGGAGTCGCTAGGGCGCGATGGGACAAGGACATCCCAGCTGGCCAAACCCTCCCATAACCCTCGACGGCACTGGGCCAATTGTGCGTCACCTCGTGGGTCTCCCAGTGTCACACATGTAGTGCCTTAGACCGCTCCGCCACTCGGGAGACCCCCAGCATCCACTCTTCTGGGAAGGCTTTCCACTAGATGTTGGAACATTGCTGCTATAACAGCCTCCGGTCTTCTGGGAAGGCTTTCCACTAGATGTTGGAACATTGCTGCTATAACAGCCTCCGGTCTTCTGGGAAGGCTTTCCACTAGATGTTGGAACATTGCTGCTATAACAGCCTCCACTCTTCTGGGAAGGCTTTCCACTAGATGTTGGAACATTGCTGCTATAACAGCCTCCACTCTTCTGGGAAGGCTTTCCACTAGATGTTGGAACATTGCTGCTATAACAGCCTCCAGTCTTCTGGGAAGGCTTTCCACTAGATGTTGGAACATTGCTGCTATAACAGCCTCCAGTCTTCTGGGAAGGCTTTCCACTAGATGTTGGAACATTGCTGCTATAAAAGCCTCCACTCTTTTGGGAAGGCTTTCCACTAGATGTTGGAACATTGCTGCTATAACAGCCTCCACTCTTCTGGGAAGGCTTTCCACTAGATGTTGGAACATTGCTGCTATAACAGCCTCCACTCTTCTGGGAAGGCTTTCCACTAGATGTTGGAACATTGCTGCTATAACAGCCTCCGGTCTTCTGGGAAGGCTTTCCACTAGATGTTGGAACATTGCTGCTATAACAGCCTCCACTCTTCTGGGAAGGCTTTCCACTAGATGTTGGAACATTGCTGCTATAACAGCCTCCACTCTTCTGGGAAGGCTTTCCACTAGATGCTGGAACATTTGTTAACAGCCTCCACTCTTCTGACAAGGCTGATAAATGACACTATCCATCTTCTGACCTTTCCCCTAGATGTTGGAAATGTGTGAGTTGACTGGTAGTAGTTGAGCTCTCCCCATGTTTACATTGCTGAAAATGACCTCTGTGTTTTGTTATTAATGCATCTCTGTTTCTCTGTTCGTCTCCCTCCAGGTGTTGACTGTAACAGACCTGGGACTGAATGTTCAGCCAGAACTTCACCATCAGTTGGATCTAACAGCTTAACAGCCCCCAAAAAATGGGAATTCCACCTTTTGGAATGTTGACGGTTTTCCTTCCCTGACGGTCTCTACTGCTTAACGCCCCACGGCCGTGACTTTCCAAATGACACCCTATTCCCTATATAGTGTACTACCAGGGCTCAAAACACGCCCACTGTAGGACTCACTATATGTTGCTTGGTGGGATTGAATCCTGACCTGAACCATGAGATACTAACCTAACCACTGATAAATGACACTATCCATTGACCCCCCTAGGAAATCCTCACTGAACCATTTAGTCTGATCTAGGACCAGATTAACAATCCTAACCTGAACCATTTTGTTATTAATCTGCATCCTGTTTCTCCCTCCTCCAGGTGTTGATCTGGTAGTACCAGATTACCCTCCTACAATCCTAACTCTGATCCATTTGTACTATCCTAATGCATCACTGATCTAGGTCTCCCCTCCAGATTACCCTCCTACAATCTGAGCCTGAACTTCTAACCATCAGTTGATCTAGGACAGATTACCCTCCAAACAATCCTCACCTGAACCATTTAGAATGTCTGACAGATTTTACAATCCTTAACCCTGATCTAGGACCAGATTACCCTCCTACAATGACTAACCTGATTCCATTAGATACTATCTCAAAACCACTGATCTAGGACTCAGATTACCCTCCTACAATCCTGACCTGAACCATGAGATACTATCCTAACCACTGATCTAGGACCAGATTACCCTCCTACAATCCTAACCTGAACCATTAGATACTATCCTAAACACTGATCTAGGACCAGATTACCCTCCTACAATCCTAACCTGAACCATTAGATACTATCCTAACCACTGATCTAGGACCAGATTACCCTCCTACAATCCTAACCTGAACCATTAGATACTATCCTAACCACTGATCTAGGACCAGATTACCCTCCTACAATCCTAACCTGAACCATTAGATACTATCCTAACCACTGATCTAGGACCAGATTACCCTCCTACAATCTTAACCTGAACCATGAGATACTATCCTAACCACTGATCTAGGACCAGATTACCCTCCTACAATCCTAACCTGAACCATTAGATACTATCCTAACCACTGATCTAGGACCAGATTACCCTCCTACAATCCTAACCTGATCCATTAGATACTATCCTAACCACTGATCTAGGACCAGATTACCCTCCTACAATCCTAACCTGAACCATTAGATACTATCCTAACCACTGATCTAGGACCAGATTACCCTCCTACAATCTTAACCTGATCCATTAGATACTATCCTAACCACTGATCTAGGACCAGATTACCCTCCTACAATCCTAACCTGATCCATTAGATACTAACCTAACCACTGATCTAGGACCAGTGTCTAGGACTGGGTTCCCCAACTGGTTTTATTTGACCCCCTCCCAGTTTTCTGAGCATATTTTTTTTATATCAAGACAAGATATTTCATTTTTATTGTTAGACATTTAAAAAAAACTGTAACATCAGTTATTTTTATTTTGTACATGTGTTCCCAGGTGTTCCCAGGCATAGTAGAGAGACACGTGATTGTATACACATGTAGGCAAGGTTTGAAATGATTGTATTTTAGTCTAATTATTTTATCTGTTTGTTTGGGCTTGTTGCAGTGAAATTACAGTCTACAAATGATTTGTAATTATATTCCGGACCCAACTATCCGCTCACGAAACATATCGGCCCGTTGCTACTACTTCCTCCCTGTCTGAGGGGCTACTTCCTCCCTGTCTGAGGGGCTACTTCCTCCCTGTCTGAGGGGCTACTTCCTCCCTGTCTGAGGGGCTACTTCCTCCCTGTCTGAGGGGCTACTTCCTCCCTGTCTGAGGGGCTACTTCCTCCCTGTCTGAGGGGCTACTTTCTCCCTGTCTGAGGGGCTACTTCCTCCCTGTCTGAGGGGCTACTTCCTCCCTATCTGAGGGGCTACTTCATCCCTGTCTGAATCTAGTTGATGATCCCTGGTCTAGGGGGCTACTTCCTCCCTGTCTGAATCTAGTTGATGATCCTGGGGGGCTACTTCCTCCCTGTCTGAATCTAGTTGATGATCCCTGGTCTAGGGGCTACTTCCTCCCTGGGGGCTACTTCCTCCCTGTCTGAATCTAGTTGATGAGGGGCTACTTCCTCCTGTCTGAGGGGATCCCTGTCTGAGGGGCTACTTCCTCCCTGTCTGAGGGGCTACTTCCTCCCTGTCTGAATCTAGTTGATGATCCCTGGTCTAGGAGGCTACTTCCTCCCTGTCTGAATCTAGTTGATGATCCCTGGTCTAGGGGGCTACTTCCTCCCTGTCTGAATCTAGTTGATGATCCCTGGTCTAGGGGGCTACTTCCTCCCTGTCTGAATCTAGTTGATGATCCCTGGTCTAGGGGGCTACTTCCTCCCTGTCTGAATCTAGTTGATGATCCCTGGTCTAGGGGCTACTTCCTCCTGTCTGAATCTAGTTGATGATCCCTGGTCTAGGGGGCCACTTCCTCCCTGTCTGAATCTAGTTGATGATCTGGCTCAGCCCATTCCCTATAGTGTACTACTAATGACCAGGGCCCTTGTATATAGGGTATAGGGTGCCATTTTGGACAGGTATAGTCTCTGTGAAGCTTTATAGTGGTGGTGATAGTATTTTTTCCCCCATGTGACAGGTAGGCACAGCCTAGGCTACAGTAATATAAAGACTGAATAAGCGTCTAATTTACCCATCTCTAACTGGCTTTCAGGGTTACCTTGTTTTTTTAATTGTAAAGATTTTTAATTTGTATTGCGGCTGCAGAGTTTTAAAACTGTTTGTCACTCGAATATCGTTGCTTTAAATCAGTGCAAGAAATATTATGAAAGGTATTTGTCAGCTTGTTAATTATACGTAAGGCCCTATTATTATATTACCAAAGTTAAAATAAAATCAGCTCGCCTCTCCTAGCTGCATGTCTCTTCCAGCTGTATCATGGTTTGAACAATGTGATTCCAGTCCATATAATATACAGCATAATACAGTATAATACAGTACAGTCATACAGTTCACACTCCTATTATATTACCAAAGTTAAAATAAAATCAGCTCGCCTCTACTAGCTGCATGTCTCTTCCAGCTGTATCATGGTTTGAACAATGTGATTCCAGTCCATATAATATACAGTATAGTAATATAGTTCACACTCAACAAGCCTCCTGGAGCGAGTTTCATTTATTTACCCAACAGAGGATATAGCTACATCCATGGGCTTTTCTGTTTTTCTGTCGTGCAGTAGCCTATATCGCATATGTATTGGATAACGGCACAATATTTTGGACTTTTTTTGGGGCTTGGGCTCATTAAACGTCTTTAATGTAGGGCTCATTAAATGTCTTTAATGTAGGGCTCATTAAATGTCTTTAATGTAGGGCTCATTAAATGTCTTTAATGTAGGGCTCATTAAATGTCTTTAATGTAGGGCTCATTAAATGTCTTTAATGTAGGGCTCATTAAATGTCTTTAATGTAGGGCTCATTAAATGTCTTTAATGTAGGGCTCATTAAATGTCTTTAATGTAGGGCTCATTAAATGTCTTTAATGTAGGGCTCATTAAATGTCTTTAATGTAGGGCTCATTAAATGTCTTTATTGTAGGGCTCATTAAATGTCTTTAATCTTTAATGTAGGGCTCATTAAATGTCTTTAATGTAGGGCTCATTAAATGTCTTTAATGTAGGTCTCATGAAATGTCTAATGTAAGGCTCATGAAATGTCTTTAATGTAAGGCTCATGAAATGTCTTTAATGTAGGGCTCATTAAATGTCTTTAATGTAGGGCTCATTAAATGTCTTTAATGTAGGGCTCATGAAATGTCTTTAATGTAGGGCTCATTAAATGTCTTTAATGTAGGGCTCATTAAATGTCTTTACTGTAGGGCTCATTAAATCTCTTTAATGTAGGGCTCATTAAATGTCTTTAATGTAGGGCTCATGAAATATCTTTAATGTAGGGCTCATGAAATGTCTTTAATGTAGGGCTCATCAGGCTTGAATGTTTTAATCAAAGCTCTAATCAAATCCAGACAGGCCTGTCTTTATGCTCTATAATGCTTTTGAAGGACCGTTCCAGTTTGGACTGGAAATACTGGTTTAGTCGGTAGGAAAGTGATTTATTCTCAGGATGGAACATTTAGTAAAATACTGTGAAAATATTCAACCGTGAGCCAGATGCCAGCATTAGTTTGAAAGGCCTCCTGTGTATTTTACTGGTTAGGTAGTAAAATATGAAGTCTAGTCGTTCTGCCACTGGTCGTTACTACAGTCAAGAGCCAACTTTTATTTTGCTGTTTTCATTTCTCAGAGGAAAGGTGAAGATGTGCAATTAAAAGGAGAGGAACTTTTCTTTCCCTCAGAACAAGACTAGAATGGGGTGGGATGGATGTTTGTGTCTTTGGGGAGTTTCGTGATAATAATCAGTGATTGTTGTTATTGATCCTGATATGTACATATTGTTGTTGACAAGCTTGTTTGCACTGAATCCGGACATATAGAAGGTACAGGGAAGTGCCTTACGAACGATCAAACTGTCTCTTCTACAGCTCTGTTTTAAATCTGTTCTAGAATGATAGTTTCAGAGCACCTCTAGAACGGCTCTGTTTTAAATCTGTTCTAGAATGATAGTTTCAGAACACCTCTAGAACAGCTCTGTTTTAAATCTGTTCTAGAATGACCGTTTCAGAACACCTCTACACATCTACATGGTTCTAAAACTATAATTCTAGTGTCAGTTTGTTTTCTAACTGCTTTACTGTGACTCTAAAAACAGGGTCTTTCTCTCTAAAACAATGATATTAAAGTATTATCAGGCTTTCTCAGACATACAATTGCCTTTGCTAAATAATGAATGGATTGTAGTTTTTGACATTAGAAGCATTATGGAAACACAACGTTTGCCCTTTGAAATTGATTGGTTGAAATGTTGTTTGACAAATGTGTTTATTTGTCCTATTCTATTCAAGCGGTATAATGAAAACTATGTAAGGGAAGACTGGCCTTATGTTGGCTGGTTCTGCCAGTTGGGTGTATCTATCTGGCATGAATAATGACTGGCCTTATGTTGGCTGGTTCTGCCAGTTGGGTGTATCTATCTGGCATGAATAATGACTGGCCTTATGTTGGCCGGTTCTGCCAGTTGGGTGTATCTATCTGGCATGAATAATGACTGGCCTTATGTTGGCTGGTTCTGCCAGTTGGGTGTATCTATCTGGCATGAATAATGACTGGCCTTATGTTGGCCGGTTCTGCCAGTTGGGTGTATCTATCTGGCATGAATAATGACTGGCCTTATGTTGGCTGGTTCTGCCAGTTGGGTGTATCTATCTGGCATGAATAATGACTGTTGCCTTGTTGCTGTAATGCCTCTTGATTTCCATTTGTGTTATGTTGATCAGGGGACATGCTCAGACAGATGCTGGTTTTCAAATGATGACTTGATTAAACATGAATCCTGACTCCCATGTGTCTGTTTTAAATCTGTTTGTTACATGATTGGATGGGAGGGACTTATATTACCTGGGTGTAATTTAGTTTCATCCAGGTATTACTACTGCTTGGCTGGAGCAAAACCCTGCACCCATCAAATATGCCTTTTTATTCTAATCTAATTTATTTATTTTATTTATGTATTTATTTATAAAGCCCTTCTTACTGATATCAGCTGATATCTCAAAGTGCTGTACAGAAACCCAGCTTAAAACCCCAAACGGCAAACAATGCAGGTGTAGAAGCACGGTGGCTAGGAAAAACTCCATAGAAAGGCCAAAACCTAGGAAGAAACCTAGAGAGGAACCAGGCTATGT
Source organism: Oncorhynchus gorbuscha (assembly GCF_021184085.1). Taxonomy (NCBI): domain Eukaryota; kingdom Metazoa; phylum Chordata; class Actinopteri; order Salmoniformes; family Salmonidae; genus Oncorhynchus; species Oncorhynchus gorbuscha. Next base: position 443,676 of record NC_060190.1, read on the forward strand.
GGGGTGGCCAGTCCTCTTCTGGCTGTGCCGGGTGGAGATTATAAACCTAGAGAGGAACCAGGCTATGAGGGGTGGCCAGTCCTCTTCTGGCTGTGCCGGCCAGTGGAGATTATAACAGAACATGGCCAAGATGTTCAAATGTTCATAAATGACCAGCATGGTTGAATAATAGTAAGGCAGAACAGTTTAAACTGGAGCAGCAGCATGGCCAGGTGGACTGGGGACAGCAAGGAGTCATCATGTCAGGTAGTCCTGGGGCATGGTCCTAGGGCTCAGGTCCTCTGAGAGAGAAAGAAAGGAGAGAATTAGAGAACGCACACTTAGATTCACACAGGACATGAATAGGACAGGAGAAGTACTCCAGATATAACAAACTGACCCTAGCCCTCCGACACAAACTACTGCAGCATAAATACTGGAGGCTGAGACAGGAGGGGACAGGAGATACTGTGGCCCCATTCGAGGACACCCCGGACAGGGCCAAACAGGAAGGATATAACCCCACCCACTTTGCCAAAGCACAGCCACCACACCACTAGAGGGATATCTAATTTATTTATTGTATTCAACCACCAACCATCTTCAACCATCATCTATCTCTGAAGACCATCTAGTCCAGCCTTCAGCTGCCCTCAACCCCTCCCATCTATCTCTGAAAACCATCTAGTCCAGCCTTCAGCTCCCCTCAACCCCTCCCATCTATCTCTGAAGACCATCTAGTCCAGCCTTCAGCTGCCCTCAACCCCTCCCATCTATCTCTGAAAACCATCTAGTCCAGCCTTCAGCTCCCTCAACCCCTCTCATCTATCTCTGAAGACCATCTAGTCCAGCCGTCAGCTCCCCTCAAGTCCCCCCATCTATCTCTGAAGATCTCTGTGGTCCTTCTGTCAAAAGCTCAGTTGGTAGAGCATGGCGCTTGTAACGCCAGGGTAGTGGGTTCGATCCCCGGGACCACCCAAACGTAGAATGTATGCACACATGACTGTAAGTCGCTTTGGATAAAAGCGTCTGCTAAATGGCATATATTATTATTATTATATTAAGATCATCTAGTCCAGCCTTCAGCTCCAGGAATAATAGTAAGGGCAGAACAGTTGAAACAACCCCTCCCATCTATCTCTGAAGACCATCTAGTCCAGCCTTCAGCTCCCCTCAACCCCTCCCATCTATCTCTGAAGACCATCTAGTCCAGCCGTCAGCTCCCCTCAACCCCTCCCATCTATCTCTGAAGACCATCTAGTCCAGCCTTCAGCTCCCCTCAACCCCTCCCATCTATCTCTGAAGACCATCTAGTCCAGCCTTCAGCTCCCCTCAACCCCTCCCATCTATCTCTGAAGACCATCTAGTCCAGCCGTCAGCTCCCCTCAACCCCTCCCATCTATCTCTGAAGACCATCTAGTCCAGCCTTCAGCTCCCCTCAACCCCTCCCATCTATCTCTGAAGACCATCTAGTCCAGCCTTCAGCTCCCCTCAACCCTTCTCCCATCTATCTCTGAAGACCATCTAGTCCAGCCTTCAGCTCCCCTCAACCCTCCCATCTATCTCTGAAGACCATCTAGTCCAGCCTTCAGCTGCCCTCAACCCCTCCCATCTATCTCTGAAGACCATCTAGTCCAGCCTTCAGCTCCCCTCAACCCCTCCCATCTATCTCTGAAGACCATCTAGTCCAGCCGTCAGCTCCCTCAACCCCTCCCATCTATCTCTGAAGACCATCTAGTCCAGCCGTCAGCTCCCTCAACCCCTCCCATCTATCTCTGAAGACCATCTAGTCCAGCCTTCAGCTCCCCTCAACCCCTCCCATCTATCTCTGAAGACCATCTAGTCCAGCCTTCAGCTCCCTCAACCCCTCCCATCTATCTCTGAAGACCATCTAGTCCAGCCTTCAGCTCCCCTCAACCCCTCCCATCTATCTCTGAAGACCATCTAGTCCAGCCGTCAGCTCCCCTCAACCCCTCCCATCTATCTCTGAAGACCATCTAGTCCAGCCGTCAGCTCCCCTCAACCCCTCCCATCTATCTCTGAAGACCATCTAGTCCAGCCTTCAGCTCCCCTCAACCCCTCCCATCTATCTCTGAAGACCATCTAGTCCAGCCGTCAGCTCCCTCAACCCCTCCCATCTATCTCTGAAGACCATCTAGTCCAGCCTTCAGCTCCCCTCAACCCCTCCCATCTATCTCTGAAGACCATCTAGTCCAGCCGTCAGCTCCCCTCAACCCCTCCCATCTATCTCTGAAGACCATCTAGTCCAGCCTTCAGCTCCCCTCAACCCCTCCCATCTATCTCTGAAGACCTTCCAGTTATGATTTCTACTGGTCATATTTTCCCACTGTGTTGTGAAAGTTCTGAGCCTTTCTTGTCCTCCAAGAGTTGCTGAATCTTCTCTCACCCTCATCGGTCTTCGCTGGGTCAGTTGGTCCTCATGAGCCACTGGCATATGTTCCCCTGTAGAGGGCGCTGTGCTGTCACAATTCAACCCCCTCACTGTTCTTGGTACAGTTTGGTGTGGTCTTCTCCACTAATGGGAGTTGGTCCTCATGAGCCACTGGCATATGTTCCCCTGTAGAGGGCGCTGTGCTGTCACAATTCAACCCCCCTCACTGTTCTTGGTACAGTTTGGTGTGGTCTTCCCAACTAACGGCAGGGTTGAAGTGGAGTACAGGGCTGATATGCTGGACATCTCTGTGTGTCTTGAACCAGGAAGGACATCTGTTCTCTGTTATTCTGAATGCTGCTGTTCTCAGCTCTACTAAACCCACTGGTCACATAGTTAACCATCCCTCATACAGCACATTACAGAGTTGAACAACTATGTTAACCATCCCTCATACAGCACATTACAGATATGAACAACTATGTTAACCATCCCTCATACAGCACATTACATAAAGGCCTGTAATCCCCCCTCTGCTCTCTCCCTCCTCCACCCCCTCTCCCCCTCTGCTCTCCTCCCTCCTCTTCCCCCTCTCCCTCCCTCTCCCCCTCTGCTCTCCTCCCTCCTCTTCCCCCCCCTCCTCTCCCCCTCTCTGCTCTCCTCCCTCCTCTCCCCCTCCCCCTCCTCTCCCCCTCTCTGCTCTCCTCCCTCCTCTTCCCCCTCTCCCTCCTCTCCCCCTCTGCTCTCCTCCCTCCTCTTCCCCCCTCCCTCCTCTCCCCCTCTCTGCTCTCCTCCCTCCCTCCCCCTCTCCCCTCTCTCTGCTCTCCTCCCTCCTCCACCCCTCTCCCCCCTCTGCTCTCCTCCCTCCTCTTCCCCCTCTCCCTCCTCTCCCCCTCTGCTCTCCTCCCTCCTCTTCCCCCTCTCCCTCCTCTCCCCCTCTCTGCTCTCCTCCCTCCCTCCCCCTCTCCCCCTCTCTGCTCTCCTCCCTCCTCCACCCCTCTCCCCCTCTGCTCTCCTCCCTCCTCTTCCCCCTCTCCCTCCTCTCCCCCCTCTCTGCTCTCCTCCCTCCTCTCCCCCTCTCCCCACTCTGCTCTCCTCCCTCCTCTCCCCACTCTGCTCTCCTCCCTCCTCTCCCCACTCTGCTCTCCTCCCTCCTCTCCCCCCTCTGCTCTCCTCCCTCCTCCCCCTCTCCCCCTCTGCTCTCCTCCCTCCTCCACCCTCTCCCCCCCTCTGCTCTCCTCCCTCCTCCACCCCTCTCCCCCCCTCTGCTCTCCTCCCTCCTCCACCCCTCTCCCCCCTCTGCTCTCCTCCCTCCTCCACCCCTCTCCCCCTCTGCTCTCCTCCCTCCTCCACCCCTCTCCCCACTCTCTGCTCTCCTCCCTCCTCCACCCCTCTCCCCCTCTGCTCTCCTCCCTCCTCTTCCCCCTCTCCCTCCTCTCCCCCCTCTGCTCTCCTCCCTCCTCCCCCCTCTCCCCCTCTGCTCTCCTCCTCCTCCACCCCTCTCCCCCTCTGCTCTCCTCCCTCCTCCCCCCTCTCCCCCTCTGCTCTCCTCCCTCCTCCACCCCCTCTCCCCCCTCTGCTCTCCTCCCTCCTCTTCCCCCTCTCCCTCCTCTCCCCACTCTCTGCTCTCCTCCCTCCTCCCCCCTCTCCCCCTCTGCTCTCCTCCCTCCTCTTCCCCCTCTCCCTCCTCTCCCCCTCTGCTCTCCTCCTCCTCTTCCCCCTCTCCCTCCTCTCCCCCTCTCTGCTCTCCTCCCTCCCTCCCCCTCTGCTCTCCTCCCTCCTCTTCCCCCTCTCCCTCCCTCTCCCCCTCTCTGCTGCTCTCCTCCCTCTCTCCCCCCTCTCTGCTCTCCTCCCTCCTCTCCCCCTCTGCTCTCCTCCCTCCTCTCCCCCTCTCTGCTCTCCTCCTCCCTCCTCTCCCCCTCTGCTCTCCTCCTCCTTCTTCCCCTCTCCCTCCTCTCCCCACTCTCTGCTCTCCTCCCTCCTCCACCCCCTCCCTCCCTCTTCCCCCTCTCCCTCCTCTCCCCCTCTCTGCTCTCCTCCCTCCTCTCCCCCTCTCTGCTCTCCTCCCTCCCTCTCCCCCTCTGCTCTCCTCCCTCCTCTTCCCCCTCTCCCTCCTCTCCCCCTCTGCTCTCCTCCCTCCTCTTCCCCCTCTCCCTCCCTCTCCCCCTCTGCTCTCCTCCTCCTCTTCCCCCTCTCCCTCCTCTCCCCCTCTCTGCTCTCCTCCCTCCTCTCCCCACTCTCTGCTCTCCTCCCTCCTCTTCCCCTCTCCCTCCTCTCCCCCTCTCTGCTCTCTCCCTCCCTCTCCCCACTCTCTGCTCTCCTCCCTCCTCTTCCCCCTCTCCCTCCTCTCCCCCTCCCCACTCTCCTCCCTCCTCTCTCCCCACTCTCTGCTCTCCTCCCTCCTCTCCCCCTCTGCTCTCCTCCCTCCTCTTCCCCCTCTCCCTCCTCTCCCCCTCTCTGCTCTCCTCCCTCCTCTCCCCCTCTCTGCTCTCCTCCCTCCTCTCCCCCTCTGCTCTCCTCCCTCCTCTTCCCCTCTCCCTCCTCTCCCCCTCTCTGCTCTCCTCCCTCCTCTCCCCCCTCTCTGCTCTCTCCCTCCTCCTCTCCCCCTCTCTGCTCTCCTCCCTCCTCTTCCCCCTCTCCCTCCTCTCCCCCTCTCTGCTCTCCTCCTCCTCTTCCCCCTCTCCCTCCTCTCCCCACTCTCTGCTCTCCTCCCTCCTCTCCCCCTCTGCTCTCCTCCCTCCTCTTCCCCCTCTCCCTCCTCTCCCCCCCTCTCTGCTCTCCTCCCTCCTCTCCCCCTCTCCCTCCTCTTCCCCTCTCCCTCCTCTCCCCACTCTCTGCTCTCCTCCCTCCTCTCCCCCTCTGCTCTCCTCCCTCCTCTTCCCCCTCTCCCTCCTCTCCCCCTCTCTGCTCTCCTCCCTCCTCTCCCCACTCTCTGCTCTCCTCCCTCCTCTCCCCCTCTGCTCTCCTCCCTCCTCTTCCCCCTCTCCCTCCTCTCCCCCTCTCTGCTCTCCCTCCCTCCTCTCCCCCCTCTCTGCTCTCCTCCCTCCTCTCCCCCTCTCTGCTCTCCTCCCTCCTCTTCCCCCTCTCCCTCCTCTCCCCCTCTCTGCTCTCCTCCCTCCTCTCCCCACTCTCTGCTCTCCTCCCTCCCTCTCCCCCTCTGCTCTCCTCCCTCCTCTTCCCCCTCTCCCTCCTCTCCCCCCTCTCTGCTCTCCTCCCCTCCTCTCCCCCCTCTCTGCTCTCCTCCCTCCTCTCCCCCCTCTCTGCTCTCCTCCTCCTCTTCCCCTCTCCCTCCTCTCCCCCTCTCTGCTCTCCTCCCTCCTCTCCCCCCTCTGCTCTCCTCCTCCTCTTCCCCCTCTCCCTCCTCTCCCCCTCTCTGCTCTCCTCCCTCCTCTCCCCCTCTCCCTCCTCTCCCCACTCTCTGCTCTCCTCCCTCCTCTCCCCCTCTCTGCTCTCCTCCCTCCTCTCCCCCTCTCTGCTCTCCTCCCTCCTCTCTCCCCCTCTCTGCTCTCCCTCCCTCCTCCCCCCCTCTCTGCTCTCCTCCCTCCTCTCCCCCTCTCCCCCTCTCTGCTCTCCTCCCTCCTCTCCCCCCTCTGCTCTCCTCCCTCCTCTCCCCCTCTCTGCTCTCCTCCCTCCTCTCTCCCCCTCTCTGCTCTCCTCCCTCCTCTCCCCCTCTCTGCTCTCCTCCCTCCTCTCCCCCTCTCCCCCCTCTCTGCTCTCCTCCCTCCTCTCCCCCCTCTGCTCTCCCCCTCCTCCACCCCTCTCCCCCACTCTCTGCTCTCCTCCCTCCTCTTCCCCCTCTCCCTCCTCTCCCCCTCTGCTCTCCTCCCTCCTCCCCCCTCCCCCCTCTGCTCTCCTCCCTCCTCCACCCCTCTCTCCCCCTCTGCTCTCCTCCCTCCTCCTCCCCCCTCTCCCCCTCTGCTCTCCTCCCTCCTCCACACCCCTCTCCCCCCTCTGCTCTCCTCCCTCCTCTTCCCCCTCTCCCTCCCTCCCCACTCTCTGCTCTCCTCCCTCCTCCACCCCCCTCTGCTCTCCTCCCTCCCTCTTCCCCCTCTCCCTCCTCTCCCCCTCTGCTCTCCTCCCTCCTCTTCCCCCTCTCCCTCCTCTCCCCCCTCTCTGCTCTCCTCCCTCCTCTCCCCCACTCTCTGCTCTCCCTCCCTCCTCTCCCCCTCTGCTCTCCTCCCTCCTCCTCCCTCTCCCTCCTCTCTCCCCTCTCTGCTCTCCTCCCTCCTCTCCCACTCTCTGCTCTCCTCCCTCCTCTCTCCCCCTCTCTGCTCTCCTCCCTCCTCTCTCCCCCTCTCTGCTCTCCCTCCCTCCTCTCTCCCCCTCTCTGCTCTCCTCCCTCCTCTCCCCCTCTCTGCTCCTCCTCTCTCCTTCCCCCTCTGCTCTCCTCCCTCCCCTCTCCCCCTCTCCCTCCTCTCCCCCTCTGCTCTCCTCCCTCCTCTCCTCCCTCCCCTCTCCTCTCCCCCCTCTCTGCTCTCCTCCCTCCTCTCCCCACTCTCTGCTCTCCTCCCTCCTCTCTCCCCCCTCTCTGCTCTCCCTCCTCTCTCCCCCTCTCTGCTCTCCTCCCTCCTCTCTCCCCCTCTCTGCTCTCCTCTCCCTCTCCCCCTCTGCTCTCCTCCCTCCTCTTCCCCCTCTCCCTCCTCTCCCCCCTCTCTGCTCTCTCCCTCCTCTCTCCCACTCTCTGCTCTCCTCCCTCCTCTCCCCCTCTGCTCTCCTCCCTCCTCTTCCCCCTCTCCCTCCTCTCCCCCCTCTCTGCTCTCCTCCCTCCTCTCCCCCCTCTCTGCTCTCCTCCCTCCTCTCCCCCTCTCTGCTCTCCTCCCCTCCTCTTCCCCTCTCCCTCCTCCCCCCTCTCTGCTCTCCTCCCTCCTCTTCCCCTCTCCTCCCTCTCCCCACTCTCTCTCTCTCCCTCCTCTCCCCCTCTGCTCTCCTCCCTCCTCTTCCCCCTCTCCCTCCTCTCCCCTCTCTGCTCTCCTCCCTCTCTCCCCCCTCTGCTCTCCTCCCTCCTCTTCCCCCTCTCCTCCTCTCCCCCTCTCTGCTCTCCTCCCTCCTCTCCCCCTCTGCTCTCCTCCCTCCTCTTCCCCCTCTCCCTCCTCTCCCCCTCTCTGCTCTCCTCCCTCCTCTCCCCCCTCTCTGCTCTCCTCCTCCTCTTCCCCCCCTCTCCCTCCCTCTCCCCCCTCTCTGCTCTCCTCCCTCCCTCTCCCTCTCCCTCCTCTCCCCACTCTCTGCTCTCCTCCCTCCTCTTCCCCCTCTGCTCTCCTCCCTCTCTCCCCCTCTCTGCTCTCCTCCCTCCTCTTCCCCTCTCCCTCCTCTCCCCCTCTCTGCTCTCCCTCCCTCTCTCCCCTCTCTCCCTCCTCTCCCCACTCTCTGCTCTCCTCCCTCCCCCTTCCCCCTCTCCTCCTCTCCCCCTCTCCTCTCCTCCCTCTCTCTTCCCCCTCTTCCCCCTCTCCCCCTCCCCCTCTCTCTCCTCCCTCCTCTCTCCCCCTCTCTGCTCTCCTCCCTCCCTCCCCCCTCTGCTCTCCTCCCTCCTCTTCCCCCTCTCCCTCCTCTCCCCCTCTCTGCTCTCCTCCCTCCTCTCCCCCTCTCTGCTCTCCCTCCCTCCTCTCCCCCTCTCTGCTCTCCTCCCTCCTCTTCCCCTCTCCCCTCCTCTCCCCCTCTCTGCTCTCCTCCCTCCTCTCCCCCTCTGCTCTCCTCCCTCCTCTTCCCCCTCTCTCTCTCTCCCCCTCTCTGCTCTCCTCCCTCCTCTCTCCCCCCTCTCTGCTCTCCCTCCCTCCTCTCCCCCTCTCTGCTCTCCTCCCTCCTCTCCCCCTCTCCCCCTCTCTGCTCTCCTCCCTCCTCTCCCCCTCTCCCCCCTCTCTGCTCTCCCCCTCCTCTCCCCCTCTCTGCTCTCCTCCCTCCTCTCTCCCCCCTCTCTGCTCTCCTCCCTCCTCTCCCCCCTCTCTCTGCTCTCCTCCCTCCTCTCCCCCTCTCCCCCTCTCTGCTCTCCTCCTCCTCTCCCCCTCTCCCCCCTCTCTCTGCTCTCTCTCCCTCCTCTCCCCTCTCCCCCTCTCTGCTCTCCTCTCCTCCTCTCCCCTCTCTGCTCTCCTCCCTCCTCTCCCCTCTGCTCTCCCCCCTCTCTCCCCCCCTCTCTGCTCTCTCCCTCTCTCCCCCTCTCCCCCCTCTCCCCCTCTCCTCTCCTCTCTCCCCACTCTCTGCTCTCCTCCTCCTCTCCCCCTCTCTGCTCTCCTCCCTCCTCTCTCCCCTCTCTGCTCTCCCTCCCCCCTCTCCCCCACTCTCTGCTCCCCCTCCCTCCTCTCCCCCCCCTCTCTGCTCTCTCCCTCCTCTCCCCCTCTCTGCTCTCCTCCCTCCCCTCTCCTCCCCTCTCTCTGCTCTCCTCCACCCCTCTCCCCCTCTCCCCTCTCTCTCTCCTCCCTCCTCTCCCCCTCTCCCCCTCTCCCCACTCTCTGCTCTCCTCCCTCCTCTCCCCCTCTCTGCTCTCCTCCCTCTCTCTCCCCCTCTCTGCTCTCCTCCACCCCTCTCCCCCTCTCCCCACTCTCTGCTCTCCTCCCTCTCTCCCCCCTCTCCCCCTCTCCCCTCTCTGCTCTCCTCCACCCCCTCTCCCCCTCTCCCCACTCTCTGCTCTCCTCCCTCCTCTCTCCCCCCTCTCTGCTCTCCTCCCTCCTCTCCCCCCTCTCTGCTCTCCTCCCTCCTCTCCCCCTCTCCCCACTCTCTGCTCTCCTCCCTCCTCTCTCCCCCCTCTGCTCTCCCCCTCTCTGCTCTCCTCCCTCTCTCTCCCCCTCTCTGCTCTCCTCCCTCCTCTCCCCCCTCTCTGCTCTCCTCCCTCCTCTCCCCCTCTCTGCTCTCCTCCCTGCTCCCCCCTCTCTGCTCTCCTCCCTCCTCTTCCCCCTCTCCCTCCTCTCCCCCTCTCTGCTCTCCTCCCTCCTCTCCCCCTCTCTGCTCTCCTCCCTCCTCTCCCCCTCTCTGCTCTCCCTCCCTGCTCCCCCCTCTCTGCTCTCCTCCCTCCTCTTCCCCTCTCCCTCTCTCTCTCCCCCTCCCCTCCTCCCTCCTCTTCCCTCCCCCTCTGCTCCTCCCTCCTCTTCCCCCTCTCTGCTCTCCTCCTGCTCCCCCTCTCTGCTCTCCTCCCTCCTCCTCTTCCCCTCTCCCTCCTCTCCCCACTCTCTGCTCTCTCCCTCCTCTTCCCCCTCTCTGCTCTCCTCCCTGCTCCCCCTCTCTGCTCTCCTCCCTCCTCTTCCCCTCTCTCCCTCCTCTCCCCACTCTCTGCTCTCCTCCCTCCTCTTCCCCCCCTCTGCTCTCCTCCCTGCTCCCCCCTCTCTGCTCTCCTCCCTCCTCTCCCCCTCTCTGCTCTCCTCCCTGCTCCCCCCTCTCTGCTCTCCTCCCTCCTCTTCCCCCTCTCCCTCCTCTCCCCCTCTGCTCTCCTCCCTCCTCCACCCCCTCTGCTCTCCTCCCTCCTCTCCCCCTCTCCCCCTCTCTGCTCTCCTCCTCCTCTCTCCCCCTCTCTGCTCCCCTCCCTGCTCTCTCCCTCCTCTCCCCCCTCTCTGCTCTCCTCCCTCCTCTCCCCCTCTCCCCCTCTCTGCTCTCCTCCCTCCTCCCCCTCTCCCCCTCTCTGCTCTCCTCCCTCCTCTCTCCCCACTCTCTGCTCTCCTCCCTCCCTCTCCCCCCCTCTCTGCTCTCCTCTCCCTCCTCTCCCCCTCTCTGCTCTCCTCCCTCTCTCCCCTCTCTCCCCCTCTCTGCTCTCCTCCCTCCTCTCTCCCCCCTCTCTGCTCTCCTCCCTCCTCTCCCCCTCTCTGCTCTCCTCCCTCCTCTCCCCCTCTCCCCCACTCTCTGCTCTCCTCCCCTCTCTCCCCCTCTCCCCCTCTCTCTCTCCTCCCTCCTCTCTCCCCCTCTCTGCTCTCCTCCCTCCCTCCTCTCTCCCTCCCTCCTCTCCCCTCCTCTCTCTCCTCCCTCCTCTCCCCCCTCTCTGCTCTCCTCCCTCCTCTCCCCCCTCCTCTCCTCTCTCTCCCTCTCTCTCCCCTCTCTGCTCTCTCCCTCCTCTCTCCCCCTCTCTCCCCCTCCTCTGCTCTCCCCCTCCCTCTCCCTCTCCCCCCCTCTCTGCTCTCCTCCCCCTCTCCCCCTCTCTGCTCTCCTCCTCCCTCTCCCCCTCTCTCCTCTCTCCTCCCTCCTCTCCCCCTCTCTGCTCCTCCTCCTCCTCCCCTCTCCCCTCTGCTCTCCTCCTCCCTCCTCTCCCCCTCTCCCCCTCTCTGCTCTCCTCCCTCCTCTCCCCCTCTCCCCCCTCTCTGCTCTCCTCCCTCCTCTCTCCCCCTCTCTGCTCTCCCTCCCTCCTCTCCCCCCCCTCTCTGCTCTCTCCCTCCTCTCCCACACTCTCTGCTCTCCCCTCCACCCCTCTCTCCCTCTCCCCTCCTCCCCCTCTCCCCACCCCTCTCCCCTCTCTCCCCACTCTCTCTCTCCCTCTCCCCTCTCCCCCCTCTCCCCCTCTCCCCCTCTCCCCCTCTCCCTCTCTCCCCACTCTCTGCTCTCCTCCTCTCCCTCTCTCTCCCCTCTCCCCTCTCCCCCTCTCCCCCTCTCCCCCTCTCCTCCTCCTCTCCCCTCTCTCCCCCTCTCCCCCTCTCTCCCCCTCTCCCCCTCCCCCTCTCCCTCTCTCTGCTCTCCTCCCTCCTCTCTCCCCCTCTCTGCTCTCCTCCCTCCCCCTCTCCCCCTCTCTGCTCTCCTCCCTCCTCTCCCCCCTCTCCCCCTCTCTGCTCTCCCCTCCCTCCTCTCTCCCCCTCTCTGCTCTCCTCCCTCCTCTCCCCCTCTCTGCTCTCTCCCTCCTGCTCCCTCCTCTCCCTCCTCCCCCTCTCCCCCTCTCCCCCTCTCCCCTCTCCCCCTCTCCCCTCTCTCTGCTCTCCTCCACCCCTCTCCCCCTCTCCCCCCCCCTCTCCCCCTCTCCCCCTCTCCCCACTCTCTCTCCCCCTCTCCCCCTCTCCCCCTCTCCCCCCTCTCCCCCCTCTCCCCCTCTCCCCTCTCCCCCACTCTCCCTCTCCTCCCCCTCTCCCCCTCTCCCCCTCCTCCCCCTCTCCCCCTCTCCCCCTCTCCCCCACTCTCTGCTCTCCTCACCCCCTCTCCCCTCTCCCCCTCTCCCCCTCTCCCCTCTCCCCCTCTCTGCTCTCCTCCCACCCCCCTCTCCCCCTCTCCCCTCTCCCCTCCCCCTCTCCCCTCCCCACTCTCTGCTCTCCTCCCTCCTCTCTCCCCTCCTCCCCCTCTCTGCTCTCCTCCCCCTCTCCCCCCTCTCCCCCTCTCCTCCCTCCCTCCTCTCCCCCTCTCCCCCTCTCTCTCCTCTCCTCCTCCCTCTCCCCCCTCTCCCCCCTCTCTGCTCTCCTCCCTCCTCTCCCCCTCTCTGCTCTCCTCCCTCCTCTCCCCTCTCTCCCCCTCTCCCCCCTCTCTGCTCTCCTCCCTCCCTCCTCTCCCCCTCTCCCCCCTCTCTGCTCTCCTCCCTCCTCTCCCCCTCTCCCCCTCTCTGCTCTCCTCCCTCCTCTCCCCCTCTCCCCCTCTCCCCCCTCTCTGCTCTCCTCCCTCCTCTCCCCCTCTCTGCTCTCCTCCCTCTCTCCCCCTCTCCCCCTCTCTGCTCTCCTCCCTCCTCTCTCCCCCCTCTCTGCTCTCCTCCCTCCTCTCCCCCTCTCTGCTCTCCTCCCTCCTCTCCCCTCTCCCCCTCTCTGCTCTCCTCCCCCCTCTCCCCCTCTCCCCTCTCTGCTCTCTCCCTCCTCTCCCCCTCTCCCCCTCTCTGCTCTCCTCCCTCCTCTCCCCCTCTCCCCACTCTCTGCTCTCCTCCCTCCTCTCTCCCCCCTCTGCTCTCCCCCCTCTCTGCTCTCCTCCCTCCTCTCTCCCCCTCTCTGCTCTCCCTCCCTCCTCTCCCCCTCTCTGCTCTCTCCCTCTCTTCCCCTCTCCCTCTCTCCCCCTCTGCTCTCCTCCCTCCTCTCCCCCTCTCTGCTCTCCTCTCCCTCCTCTCCCCCCTCTCTGCTCTCCTCCCTGCTCCCCCCCCTCTCTCCTCCCTCCTGCCTCCTCTTCCCCCTCTCTCTCCTCTCCCCCTCTGCTCTCCCTCCCTCCTCTTCCCCCTCCTCCCTCCTCTCCCCCCACTCTCTGCTCTCCTCCCTCCTCTCCACCCCCTCTGCTCTCCTCCCTCCTCTTCCCTCCTCTCCCCCTCTCCCCTCCCTCCTCTGCTCTCCCTCCCTCCTCTTCCCCCTCTCCCCTCCTCTCCCCCTCTGCTCTCCTCCCTCCTCTTCCCCCTCTCCCTCCTCTCTCCCCTCTCTGCTCTCCTCCCTCCTCTCCCCCTCTCTCTGCTCTCCTCCCTCCTCCCCCCTCTCTCCTCCCTCTGCTCTCCTCCCTCCTCTCCCCCTCTCCCTCCTCCTCCCCCTCTGCTCTCCTCCCTCCTCTTCCCCCTCTCCCTCCCTCTCTCTCCCCTCTCTCTGCTCTCCTCCCTCCCTCTCCCCACTCTCTGCTCTCCTCCCTCCTGCTCTCCTCCCCCTCTCCCCCCTCTGCTCTCCTCCCCCTCCTCTTCCCCTCTCCCTCCTCTCCCCCTCTCTGCTCTCCTCCCTCCTCTTCCCCCTCTCCCCTCCCTCCTCTCCCCTCTCTGCTCTCCTCCCTCCTCTCTCCCCTCTCTGCTCTCCTCCCTCCTCTCTCTCCTCTCTCCCCTCTCCTCCTCCCTCCTCCACCCCTCTGCTCTCCCTCCCTCCTCTTCCCCCTCTCCCTCCTCCTCCCCCTCTCTGCTCTCCTCCCTCCTCTCCTCCCCCTCTCCCCTCTCTGCTCTCCTCCCTCCCTCCCCCTCTCTCCCCTCTCTGCTCTCCTCCCTCCTCTCTCCCCTCTCTGCTCTCCTCCCTCCTCCACCCCTCTGCTCTCTCCTCCCTTCCCCCTCTTCCCCTCTCCCTCTCCTCTCCCTCCTCTGCTCTCCTCCCTCCCTCCTCACCCCCTCTCCCCCTCTCTGCTCTCCTCCCTCCTCCACCCCTCTCCCCCACTCCCCCTCTCTGCTCTCCTCCCTCCCCTCCACCCCTCTCCCCCCTCTGCTCTCCTCCCTCCTCCACCCCCCTCTCCCTCTCTGCTCTCCTCCCTCCTCCACCCCTCTCCCCACTCTCTGCTCTCCTCCCTCCTCCTCCCCTCCCCACTCTCTGCTCTCCTCCTCTCCCTCCCCCCCCTCCCCTCTCTGCTCTCCTCCCTCCTCCACCCCTCTCCCCCCTCTCTGCTCTGCTCTCCTCCTCCTCTCTCCCCCCCTCTCTGCTCTCCTCCCTCCTCTCTCCCCACTCTCTCTGCTCTCCTCCCTCCTCTCTCCCCCTCTCTGCTCTCCTCCACCCCCTCCCCCCTCTCTGCTCTCCTCCCTCCTCCACCCCTCTCCCCCTCTCTGCTCTCCTCCCTCCTCTCTCCCTCTCTGCTCTCCTCCCTCCTCTCCCCCCTCTCTGCTCTCCTCCCTCCTCTCCCCCTCTCTGCTCTCCTCCCTCCCTCCTCTCCCCCTCTCTGCTCTCCTCCCTCCCTCTCCCCCTCTCTGCTCTCCTCCTCCCTCCTCTCCCCCTCTCTGCTCTCCTCCCTCTCTGCTCTCCTCCCTCCTCTCCCCCCCTCCCCCTCTCTGCTCTCCTCCCTCCTCTCTCTCCCCTCTCTGCTCTCCTCCCTCCTCTCCCCCTCTCTGCTCTCCTCCCTCCTCTCCCCCTCTCTGCTCTCCTCCTCCCTCCTCTCCCCCTCTCTGCTCTCCTCCCTCTCTCCCCCTCTCCCCCCTCCTCTCTGCTCTCCTCCCCCTGCTCCCCCTCTCTGCTCTCCTCCCTCCTCTCCCTCTCCCCCTCTCTGCTCTCCTCCCTCTCACCCTCTCCTCTCCCTCCCTCTCCCCCCCTCTCCCCTCTCTGCTCTCCTCCCTCCTCTCTCTCCCCCCTCTCTGCTCTCCCCCCCTCTCTCCCCCTCTCTGCTCTCCTCCCTCCTCTCCCTCCTCTGCTCTCCTCTCCCCCTCTCTGCTCTCCTCCCTCCTCTCCCCCCTCTGCTCTCCCCCTCCTCTCCCCTCTCCCCCTCTGCCTCTCTCCCCCTCTCCCCCTCTCTCCTCCTCTCCCTCTCTGCTCTCCTCCCTCCTCTCCCCCTCTCCCCCTCTCTGCTCTCCTCCCTCCTCTCCCCCTCTCCCCCCTCTCTGCTCTCCTCCCTCCTCCACCCCTCTCCCCCTCTCTGCTCTCCTCCCTCCTCTCCCCCTCTCCCCCTCTCTGCTCTCTCCCCCTCTCCCCCTCTCCCCACTCTCTGCTCTCCTCCCCCTCTCCCCCTCTCCCCCTCTGCTCTCCTCCCCCACTCTCCTCCCTCCTCCACCCCTCTCCCCCTCTGCTCTCCTCCCTCCTCCACCCCTCTCCCCCTCTCTGCTCTCCTCCCCCCTCTCCCCCTCTCCCCCACTCTCTGCTCTCCTCCCCCCTCCCCCTCTCCCCCCTCTGCTCCTCCTCCCCACTCCTCCCTCCTCCACCCCTCTCCCCACTCTCTGCTCTCCTCCCTCCTCCACCCCTCTCCCCCTCTCTGCTCTCCTCCCCCTCTCCCCCCTCTCCCCCTCTCTGCTCTCCTCCCTCCTCCACCCCTCTCCCCACTCTCTGCTCTCCTCCCCCCTCTCCCCCTCTCCCCCCTCTGCTCTCCTCCCCCTCTCCTCCCTCCTCCACCCCTCCCCTCTCTGCTCTCCTCCCTCCTCTCCCCCTCTCTCTGCTCTCCTCCCTCCTCCCCCCTCTCCCCCTCTGCTCTCCTCCCTCCTCTTCCCTCCCCTCCTCCTCCCCCCTCTCTGCTCTCCTCCCTCCCTCTCCCCTCTCTGCTCTCCTCCCTCCTCTCCCCCCTCTCTGCTCTCCTCCCTCCTCTCCCCCTCTCCCCACTCTCTGCTCCTCCCTCCCTCCTCTCTCCTCTCTCTGCTCTCCTCCCTCCCTCTCCCCCTCTCTGCTCTCCTCCCTCCTCTCCTCCTCTCCCCCTCTCTGCTCTCCTCCCTCCTCCTCCCCTCTTGCCTCCCCCTCTCTTCCCTGTCTGTTCCCTCTTCCCCCTCTCCCTCCTCCTTCCTATTCCCCCTCTTCCTCCCTCCTCTCTGCTCTCTCTCCTCCATCCTCCTCCCCTATCACTCTTCACCCCTGTGATCTGTTATTATTATGAGAGTGGGGGCCCAGGATGACAGTTAATTAAGTGTTGAAGTCTAATAAATAAACCTAATCACACATCTATGCACCCCCACCCCCAGCCCCCTATCCCACCACACAGTCTCACTTAATCCATACTCACAGAGGGAGGAGAACGAGAGAAAGGGGCTCTCTTCAAACTAGAATGCTATTTAGAATGCTATTTGACTCCACAGAGCCCCAGGACAGCAACACATTTAGACCCAAACAAATCACGAGAAAACAAAAAGATAATTACTTGACACATTGGAAAGAATTAACAAAAAAACAGAGCAAACCAGAATGCTATTTGGCCCTAAACAGAGAGTACACAGCGGCAGAATACCTGACCACTGTGACTGACCCAAAATTAAGGAAAGCTTTGACTATGTACAGACTCAGTGAGCATAGCCTTGCTATTGAGAAAGGCCGCCGTAGGCAGACATGGCTCTCAAGAGAAGACAGGCTAAGTGCTCACTGCCCACAAAATGAGGTGGAAAATGAGCTGCACTTCCTAACCTCCTGCCCAATGTATGACCATATTAGAGAGACATATTTCCCTCAGATTACACAGATCCACAAAGAATTAGAAAACAAACCCAAATTTGATAATCTCCCATATCTACTGGGTGAAATACCACCGTGTGACATCACAGCAGCAAGATTTGTGACCTGTTGCCACAAGAAAAGGGCAACCAGTGAAGAACAAACACCATTGTAAATACAACCCATATTTATTTATTTTCCCTTTTGTACTTTAACTATTTGCACATCATTACAACACTGTATATATACATAATATTACATCATTACATTACTGTATATATACACAATATTACATCATTACAACACTGTATATATACATAATATTACATCATTACAACACTGTATATATACATAATATTACATCATTACAACACTGTATATATACACAATATTACATCATTACAACACTGTATATATACATAATATTACATCATTACAACACTGTATATATACATAATATTACATCATTACATCACTGTATATATACATAATATTACAACACTGTATATAGACATAATATTACATCATTACATCACTATATATATACATAATATTACATCATTACAACACTGTATATATATATATAATATTACATCATTACATCACTGTATATATACACAATATTATACATATATATATAATATGACATTTGTAATGTCTTTAGTCTTTTGTAACTTCTGTGAGTGTAATGTTTACTGTTCATTTTTATTGTTTAATTCCCTTTTGTATATTATCTACTTCACTTGCTTTTGCAATGTTAACAGATGATTCCCATGCCAATAAAGCCCTTTACTTGAAATTAAATTGAATGGAAAGGCAGACATAGAGAGAGAGAGAGGGGGGTAGAGAGAGAGAGAGATAGGCTGACAGAGGTAGAGAGAGGCTGACAGAGGTAGAGAGAGGCTGACAGAGGTAGAGAGAGGTTGACAGAGGTAGAGAGAGGCTGACAGATGTAGAGAGAGGCTGACAGAGGTAGAGGTAGAGAGAGAGAGAGAGAGAGAGAGAGAGAGAGAGAGAGAGAGAGAGAGAGAGAGAGAGAGAGCTGACAGAGGTAGAGGTAGAGAGAGAGAGAGGGGGTAGAGAGAGAGAGAGAGGGGGTAGAGAGAGAGAGAGATAGGCTGACAGAGGTAGAGAGAGGCTGACAGAGGTAGAGAGAGGCTGACAGAGGTAGAGAGAGGTTGACAGAGGTAGAGAGAGGTTGACAGAGGTAGAGAGAGGTTGACAGCGGTAGAGAGAGGCTGACAGATGTAGAGAGAGGCTGACAGAGGTAGAGGTAGAGAGAGAGAGAGAGAGAGAGAGAGAGAGAGAGAGAGAGAGAGAGAGAGAGAGAGAGAGAGAGAGAGAGAGAGAGAGAGAGAGAGAGGCTGACAGAGGTAGAGGCGAGAGAGAGAGAGGCTGACAGAGGTAGAGAGAGCGAGAGAGAGAGAGAGGCTGGCAGAGAGAGAGAGAGAGAGAGAGAGAGAGAGAGAGAGAGAGAGAGAGAGAGAGAGAGAGAGAGAGAGAGAGAGAGAGAGAGAGAGAGAGAGAGAGAGAGAGAGAGAGAGAGAGAGAGAGAGGCTGACAGAGGCTGAGAGAGGTAGAGAGAGGCTGACAGAGGTAGAGGTACAGTAGAGAGAGAGAGAGAGAGGCTGACACACATAGTGGGAAGGAGAGATGTGGAGAGAGAGAGTAGACTAGTTTCATATTAATCTGTTCTCCCCAGTCAGTTCAGGAGGAGAACCGTGGTGATCTCTCTCTAATAATAAGGAACTATTCATGGTTCTACTTCCTGATTGCTTCTCGGCATCAGGCTGGGATTTGGCATTGAGTAAATATGAGAAATAGTACAGTCCTCATGTCCTCTTACATACAGATGTTTTCTCTCAATTCAAAGTGCTTTATTGGCATGGGAAACATCTGTTTACAGCCAAAGCAAGTGAAATAGATAATAAACAAAAGTGAAATAAACAAGAAATTAACGGTAAACATTAGTCACTAAAGTTTCAAAGGAATAGAGACATTTAAAATGTCATAGTATTGCCATGTGCATTGTTGAAACGATCTCTCTCCCCTCTCTCTCTCTCTCCTCTCTCTCTCTCTCTCTCCCTCTCTCTCTCTCTCTCTCTCTCTCTCTCTCTCTCTCTCTCTCTCCCTCTCTCTCTCCCTCTCTCTCTCTCTCTCTCTCTCTCTCTCTCTCTCTCTCTCCCTCTCTCTTCCTCTCCCCCTCTATTTCCCTCTCTTTATCTCTCTCTCCCCCTCTCTCCCCTCTCTCTCTCCCCCTCTCTCCCCCCCTCTCCCCCCTCTAACACACCTTTTGTATCTCTCTCTTTCCCTTGTGAAAACATGCCTGCTCTAGTGATATCTCCCAGTATCTCTCTCCCAGTATCTCTCTCCCAGTATCTCTCTCCCAGTATCTCTCTCCCAGTATCTCCCCCCTCTCTCTCTCTCCCAGTATCTCTCTCCCCTCTCTCCCAGTATCTCTCTCCCAGTATCTCTCTCCCAGTATCTCCCCCCCTCTCTCTCTCCCAGTATCTCTCTCCCAGTATCTCTCCCAGTATCTCTCTCCCAGTCATCTGTAACAGCCTTAGAAAGAGAACTCAAACCACTGATTTATGTTCCCTGTTATCACAGTAGTAGATCCACTGTGGGTTGGGTCAGTCCCATTACCGATAAACTAAGCTCTCAGACAGTGTTTTCATTGGCTCTGGGTAAACACACACACACAAACACACACACACACACACACACACACACACACACACACACACACACACACACACACACACACACACACACACACACACACACACACACACACACACACACACACACACACACACACACACACACACACACACACACACACACACACACAGGGTGAAGGGCTAACTGTTTCCAGATGGGTCTTTCCGGTATATATCAAAACTGGAGGGAAGAAAAGAACTGAGAGGAGAGAGAGAGGAGAGAGGAGAGAGGGAGAGGAGAGAGAGGGGGAGAGAGGGAGAGAGGGAGAGGAGAGAGAGGGAGAGAGGGAGAGGAGAGAGAGGGGGAGAAGAGAGAGGGAGAGGAGAGAGAGGGGGAGAAGAGAGAGGGAGAGAGGGAGAGGAGAGAGAGGGAGAGAGGGAGAGGAGAGAGAGGGAGAGAGGGAGAGGAGAGAGAGGGGGAGAGGGAGAGGAGAGAGAGGGGAGAAGAGAGAGGGAGAGGAGAGAGAGGGAGAGAGAGGGAGAGAGGGAGAGGAGAGAGAGGGGAGAGAGGGAGAGAGGGAGAGGAGAGAGAGGGGGAGAGGGAGAGGAGAGGGAGAGGAGAGAGAGGGAGAGAGGGAGAGGAGAGAGAGGGAGAGAGAGGGAGAGAGGGAGAGGAGAGAGAGGGGGAGAGGGGAGAGAGAGGGGGAGAAGAGAGAGAGGGAGAGGAGAGAGAGAGGGAGTGTGGTGGTTGTGTCGTTGTGGAAAGGAGAGAGAGAGGGGGAGTGTGGTGGTTGTGTCGTTGTGGAGAGGAGAGAGAAAGAGGGAGTGTGGTGGTTGTGTCATTGTGGAGAGGAGAGAGAGAGAGGGAGTGTGGTGGTTGTGTCATTGTGGAGAGGAGAGAGAGAGGGAGTGTGGTGGTTGTGTCATTGTGGAGAGGAGAGAGAAAGAGGGAGTGTGGTGGTTGTGTCGTTGTGGAGAGGAGAGAGAGAGAGGGAGTGTGGTGGTTGTGTCGTTGTGGAGAGGAGAGAGAGAGAGGGAGTGTGGTGGTTGTGTCGTTGTGGAGAGGAGAGAGAAAGAGGGAGTGTGGTGGTTGTGTCGTTGTGGAGAGGAGAGAGAGAGAGGGAGTGTGGTGGTTGTGTCGTTTAGCTCTGTCAGATGCTCTCTGGTCCGCACACAAAGCACTTCCTGTCTGGATTTTGGGATTAAGAGGAGACAGGGCCGAGGGTCTGTGTGTGTGTGTGTGTGTGGGTAGGGGACAGACTAGAGTAGGGGGGTGTCCAGTAGGGATGTTGATAGTGTGTGGGTGGGTAGGGGACAGACTAGAGTAGGGGGTGTCCAGTAGGGATGTTGATAGTGTGTGTGTGTGTGTGTGGGTAGGGGACAGACTAGAGTAGGGGGTGTCCAGTAGGGATGTTGATAGTGTGTGGGTGGGTAGGGGACAGACTAGAGTAGGGGTGTCCAGTAGGGATGTTGATAGTGTGTGTGTGTGTGTGGGTAGGGGACAGACTAGAGAAGGGGGTGTCCAGTAGGGATGTTGATAGTGTGTGTGGGTAGGGGACAGACTAGAGAAGGGGGTGTCCAGTAGGGATGTTGATAGTGTGTGTGTGGGTAGGGGACAGACTAGAGAAGGGGGTGTCCAGTAGGGATGTTGATGTTGATAGTGTGTGTGTGGGTAGGGGACAGACTAGAGAAGGGGGTGTCCAGTAGGGATGTTGATAGTGTGTGTGTGGGTAGGGGACAGACTAGAGAAGGGGGTGTCCAGTAGGGATGTTGATAGTGTGTGTGTGGGTAGGGGACAGACTAGAGAAGGGGGTGTCCAGTAGGGATGTTGATGTTGATAGTGTGTGTGTGGGTAGGGGACAGACTAGAGAAGGGGGTGTCCAGTAGGGATGTTGATAGTGTGTGTGTGGGTAGGGGACAGACTAGAGTAGGGGGGGTCCAGTAGGGATGTTGATAGTGTGTGTGTGGGTAGGGGACAGACTAGAGTAGGGGGTGTCCAGTAGGGATGTTGATAGTGTGTGTGTGGGTAGGGGAGAGACTAGAGTAGGGGGGTGTCCAGTAGGGATGTTGATAGTGTGTGGGTGGGTAGGGGACAGACTAGAGAAGGGGGGTGTCCAGTAGGGATGTTGATAGTGTGTGTACACTGCCAGCTCTCTTACAGGAATCCTTGGACTGTTTATTCCTCAGTCTGTTGCTCTGTCTAAGTGGACAGATGTTAGACAGAGAGAATGTTCTAGAACATAGCTACTCCTCTAAGAGGACAGAGGTTAGACAGAGAGAATGTTATAGAACATAGCTACTCCTCTAAGAGGACAGAGGTTAGACAGAGAGAATGTTCTAGCTACTCCTCTAAGTGGACAGAGGTTAGACAGAGAGAATGTTCTAGAACGTAGCTACTCCTCTAAGAGGACAGAGGTTAGACAGAGAGAATGTTCTAGAACATAGCTACTCCTCTAAGAGGACAGAGGTTAGACAGAGAGAATGTTCTAGAACATAGCTACTCCTCTAAGAGGAAAGAGGTTAGACAGAGAGAATGTTCTAGAACGTAGCTACTCCTCTAAGTGGACAGATAATAGACAGAGAGAATGTTCTAGAACGTAGCTACTCCTCTAAGTGGACAGAGGTTAGACAGATAGAATGTTCTAGAACAAAGCTACTCCTCTAAGAGGACAGAGGTTAGACAGAGATAATGTTCTAGAACATAGCTACTAATCTGTCTAAGTGGACAGAGGTTAGACAGAGAGAATGTTCTAGAATGTAGCTACTCCTCTAAGTGGACAGAGCTTAGACAGAGAGAATGTTCTAGAACAAAGCTACTCCTCTAAGAGGACAGAGGTTAGACAGAGATAATGTTCTAGAACATAGCTACTAATCTGTCTAAGTGGACAGAGGTTAGACAGAGAGAATGTTCTAGAACGTAGCTACTCCTCTAAGTGGACAGAGCTTAGACAGAGAGAATGTTCTAGAACAAAGCTACTCCTCTAAGAGGACAGAGGTTAGACAGAGATAATGTTCTAGAACATAGCTACTAATCTGTCTAAGTGGACAGAGGTTAGACAGAGAGAATGTTCTAGAACATAGCTACTCCTCTAAGTGGACAGAGGTTAGACAGAGAGAATGTTCTAGAACGTAGCTACTCCTCTAAGTGGACAGAGCTTAGACAGAGAGAATGTTCTAGAACAAAGCTACTCCTCTAAGAGGACAGAGGTTAGACAGAGATAATGTTCTAGAACATAGCTACTAATCTGTCTAAGTGGACAGAGGTTAGACAGAGAGAATGTTCTAGAACATAGCTACTCCTCTAAGTGGACAGAGGTTAGACAGAGAGAATGTTCTAGAACGTAGCTACTCCTCTAAGTGGACAGAGCTTAGACAGAGAGAATGTTCTAGAACAAAGCTACTCCTCTAAGAGGACAGAGGTTAGACAGAGATAATGTTCTAGAACATAGCTACTAATCTGTCTAAGTGGACAGAGGTTAGACAGAGAGAATGTTCTAGAACGTAGCTACTCCTCTAAGTGGACAGATGATAGACAGAGAGAATGTTCTAGAACGTAGCTACTCCTCTAAGTGGACAGAGCTTAGACAGAGAGAATGTTCTAGAACAAAGCT